>NW_021625085.1:0-1244 GCF_004785775.1 Grammomys surdaster
AAGATATTGACAGAATTGGTTATTAAATAAAGATATTAAGAGAACTTATTATGAAATAAAGATATTGACAGAATTTTTTATTAAAAAATATATTGACCATATAGGTTACTAAATACAGATACTGACAGACAGAATTGTTTTTTATATACAGATATTAACAGAACTGGTTATTAAATAAAGATATTGACAGAGGTGTTTTTTAAATAATGATATAGACAGTATTAGTTATTAAAGATACTGACAGAATTGTCCATTAAAAAAAGACATTGATAGAATTGAGTTTAATTAAGATATTGACAGAATTGTTTACTAAATATAGATATTGACAGAAATGGTTTTTAAATAAAGATATTGACAGAATTGATTATTAAATAAAGATAATGACAGAATTGGTTATTAAATAAAGATATTGACAGAACTGGTTATTAAATAAAGACATTGACAGAATTGTTTTTTTAAAAAAAGATGTTGACTGAATTGGTTTTTAAATAAAGATATTGACAGAATTGATTTTTAAATATAGATATTGACAGAATTGGTTACCAAATAAACATATCGACAGAATTGGTTATTGAATAAAGATATTGACAGAATTGGTTATTAAATAAAGATATAGACAGAATTGTTTATTAAATAAAGATATTGACAGTATTGTTTTTTAAAAAAAGATATTGACAGAATTGGTTTTTAAATGAAGATATTGACAGAATTGGTTTTTAAATGAAGATTCTGACAGAATTGGTTATTAAATAAAGATATTGACAGAATTGGTTATTATATAAATATATTGACAGAATTGGTTTTTAAATAAAGATATTGACAGAATGGGATTTTAAATATAGATATTGACCGAATTTTTTATCAAAAAATCATATTGACAGAATACGTTTTTAAATAAAGATATTGACACAATTGGATTTTAAATAAAGATATTGACAGAATTAGTTATTAAATAAAGATATTAGCAGAATTATTTCTTTAAAAAAGATATTGACAGAATTGGTTTTTAAATAAATATATTGACAGAATTGGTTATTATATAAAGATATTGACAGAATTGGTTATTGAATAAAGATATTGACAGAACAGTTTTTTAAAAAAGATATTGACAGAATTGGTTATTAAATAATGATATTGACAGACAGTATTGGTTATTATACATATATAATAACAGAACTGGTTATTAAATAAAGATACTGACAGAATTGATTTTAAGTAATGATATTGACAGAATTGGTTATTAC
>NW_021625086.1:0-8875 GCF_004785775.1 Grammomys surdaster
TCTGCCTTGTAAATTCTTTCCTAATCCTTTGGAAGGATACCATCCCATATCTTGCATCATTTTCTGAGAATTAAAGGAATATTCATTGGTGAGGCATTACTGCATGCCCTTCAGAAGATCCCTTCCCCACAGACTAACAGGCAACTCCAGCACATATGGTTGGAAGTGACCCTGGTGTCCTCCTTGGTCTTCCCAGGGGAGGTTTCTTGCACTCATATCTGGGGTCTTGGCATACCCTAATCCCTGTAAAGTCTGGGAAGAGGACTGGACAGGCCATCCTCTTGGCCAATCTTTCAGGGCTATGATGCTGCGATCTGCTCCAGTATCTAATAGTCCCAGAATAAGTTTTCCATTTACTCTGATTTCAATCAATGGGCGTTGTTCTAAATCAAGACTAAAAAACATGGAATCCACCCTGGTGGATCCAAAGCCCTCACATCCTCTTTTCCGATCTCTGGAAGGATAGTTCATGCAGACTAGGTAGGACCAAAAGTTGGGCAATACGATCTCCAGGGGAAATTGCTGAAATACCCCGAGGGGAAGAAACCAAAACCTTCACTTCTCCTTCATAATCTTGATCTATAACCCCTGGATGAATTATCAAGCCCTTCAAGGCTGAAGAGGATCTTCCCAACAAGATGCCCACTGACCCTGGGGGAAGGGGGCCTTTAAAATCAGTGGTTATTGGCTGCACCCCCATTTGAGGTGTTAATACGATTCGGGTGGTGCAGCGGAGGTCCAGCCCTGCAGAGCCTGACGTGGCCCTCCGAGGGGTCTCATGCTGGGCAAACTGTGTACCTGGTCGTTCTGTTCTTCCATGGCCCCATATATTTGTGGGCCCTGGGGTCTTGGGCCCTTTTGTCCGTTTTTTGAACGTGCTCCTGCATATCCAGTGGTTAAAGGTTGACCATTAATGTCCTTAACTGATCGGCACTCATTAGCCCAATGATTTCCTTTCTTGCACCTTGGGCATAAACTTGGGCTTGGCTTTGAATTCATTCTCCTTCCTCTCTTGGGCAGTTCCTTTTTAAATGTCCCCTACGGCTGCATTGAAAACAAGCTCCAGGAGTACTTCCCTTCTCTTTTGAAATTTGCATGACAGCGGCTGCAAGGCCATCGTTGGACAATGGTCCTCCTATCTCCCTGCAAGCCTTCATCCAGGCTGTCAGTCCTTTAGCCTTCCAGGGGGTAATTGCTTGCCTACATTCCCTGGTACATTGCTCAAGGATTAACTGCTGTATAAGAAGCATGGCAGTATCGGGATCTCTAAAAATCCTGCCTGCAGCCTCCATCATCCTAGCCACAAAATCTGAAAAAGGTTCTGTTGCTCCTTGGACGATTTTTGTTAAATTACCAGAAACTTCTCCTTTATTAGGCAATGCCTTCCATGCCTCTTCAGCTATAGTATTTATTTGTGCGTAAACTTGTGGAGGATAAGCTGTTTGATTGTTCGACCATTGTCCTTGCCCCATGAGCATATCAAAGCTCCAGGCAGCCTGACCTTGGGCCGCATTATCTCTGGCCCATTGCTGAGCAAATTCAGTATATAAAGATTTCCAATGAAGATACTGTCCCATAGTAAGGCAGGCTTTTACAGTTGACATCCAATCTGATGGCGTCATGGCTGAATGGGTCAGCCTCTCAATCTGAGCTAGGGTGAAAGAGGCATTAACGCCATAGGCTTGTACAGAGTCAGCCAAATTCTTTAAGACCTTAAAATCAAGGGGCTCATGATACCTCTGCTGATTGACGTCCTCAAAAATGGGAAAGGAAACCGATGCCTCTCGCCAAGTCTGTGGACAAAAGGTGCAGGCCGACGCCTGTGCACCCCTCGATGGCCGCAAGGACACTTCCGCATATGGCGGAGGAGCAGAAGGCTCCACCCTCCTTACCACATCTACCTCCTCATTCTTGCGGCCAGACCCTACCTCCTTCCTTTTTCTACCATCTGACTTCCTTTTCTTACAGGCCTCACACTTCTCCATTTCAGCCAACAATTCCTGTATAGCTTCTTCTAGATCTTCCGTCTCCCATTCAGTGTCTGAACTGTCCTCAGTTTCTGACTCTTGATCAGTTGTTAGACCCTTTAAACTAGGGTACAGCTGTTTTGACCTCTGTCTCTCTCCTTCCTTCCCCAGTCTTGAGCTGTGGACCATGTCTCTGATCTCATCTCTTTTACTAAATCCAGAGCCTCTGTAGTTACTTATATTGCCAAATGACACTCTTCACTAGTTAAACAACCACGAATAATCTTCCACACGCCTCTGGTCCCTGTCTTTCCCCTCCTGTCCTGCAGGGTGTCTTCCTCCCAGGCTCGGTCTAGATCCCTTCCTAGTTTATCCCAACAGGACAAAGTAAGATTACCTGAGACGCAAACCACGGGGCAACGGTATCCACTTCACTGAGAAATTGAGTGAGCACTTTATCTTTAAATTTTAAACCTTTACTCTTAATGAGTTCATGAAGATCGGCTTTCACGGGACAGGACGGTGATGTTCCCATAGTTAACAGCGGCACTCACGCCCTGGCTGATGACAGTCAAAGCAAAAATACAACACCAGGGACACCGCAACCGCTATCACTAATACTAGAATGACTATCCACGGATCCACTCCTCCCAGCACGAACATACTCCGCTGGCCGTTTCACTTTCACTTTTACTTGCCTCCTACCGAGGACCTTAAAGAATGAGCCTCCTTCCGAGGACTTTCTGATTGAAGGGCCCCACTTACCGGCCACTTACCGATGATCGCCCTGACTGCTACTGGTTCTGGAACTCCGGGAATTCAGGAATTCTAAGTGATCCCCGTGCAGGCCACCAAATGTGTGGCACCTATCACCCCAACCAGCAGGGAAGAAAGACTAGCACACCAGTTCCTTCCAGCAGCAGTTTACTCAGGAATTGCTAGTTACATGAAGCTTGAAGGTGTGCCCCCGACCAGCCCGTGAGTGCAGCTTATATACCCTTAGTAGGGCCGCCCATGAGCCCATGCCACGTCCTGCACTATCATAGGCCAGATACCCATGACGTGAGATCAAGCCACCAGCAGGCGCATCCTCTCGACCAAATAAGGACTTATTTACTCCAAAGCAGCAAGGCACCATCTTTAGAGTGCGGCAGCAGCGCTCCACAGTTTCCCCTTTTTTGTTTTTAAAGACAAGCTGTGACTGCCCGATCAAGCAAGCTCCATCATGTAGGATCCCACAATCAAGGGCAGACAGGCTCAAGCCATGGGACTCACTCTACTGGGTGCAATGGGCAAAGCCCACCAGGTGCAAGAGCTGGGCCCAAGGAAAATGGAATAGACACCCATCCTGTGTGCAATGAAACCTATAGGCTTCCAGGGGTGCAAGGGCTGTCCAGACCTAAAATTTGGGGTAATGAGAGCAACTAATGCTTCAGAGCTACCAGCCATGCTTGTGGAGATACACCCCCCCACCCCCGCCAATGGCCTGAAAGGCACGCACTACCAGCGCCCTCTCTCGTCTCTGGGCCCTGACCATACAACAGAGTCAAGACAGGCAGAGAACACAGACGCCCACTAGGGCAACAGCTAGTGCTCCCATACCCACCCACTCTTTAAGATGATGCATTGCTTGAAGAATCCAAGAAGATAGGCCCTCCGCGAGAGACAGGTCAACTCGCGTAGAATTCACCATGGTGATGGAAACACGTAATTCCCGTATCAAGGTATCAAACCTTCCGGACCAATTTCACATCATGCATCACTGGCATTGGTCTTGGAAACACCGACAGAGTCCCCCATCTTGGTTCCGCCATCCCCGGCATCACCATTAGCACCATCACTAGGCTCAGGATCTTCGGGAAGGTCCCCATGGCAAATCTTCCTTACTAGGCGTTCAGGTACCCACACTGGATCTTGTTGATCCTGAGGAAAGACACAAACACAACCTCGTGCCCATGTCAGCACGGGATCAGGCCCTTGCCAGGAGCCCATCAGCACATCTTTCCATTTCACCATGCCTTTAGACGGTCCTTGAGAATCATAATGTCGCTCAGCCACTGAACGACCATGAGCATCCAAATTTAAAAAATTTAAGGTAAATAAGGCCAAGGATATTCTTTCCTTGGGGGTGCGGCTATGGCCTATTCCCCCTTTTTGTTTTTGTAAGCATTCTTTTAGAGTGCGATGTGCACGCTCCACAATACCTTGACCTTAAGGATTGTAGGGTAATCCATGATTAAGCTGTGTCTCCATATGCTTGCAGAAAGAGGTAAAAGTTTGAGCCGTGTAAGCTGGTCCATTATCTGTTTTCAGCTGCTGTGGCTTTCCCCACGCAGCCCAGGCTTCCAAGCAATGAGTAATTACATTACGAGCCTTTTCTCCAGTCAATGGTGTAGCATGTATAACCCCAGAGCATGTATCCACTGATACATGAACATATTTTAGAGTTCCAAATTCTGAAATGTGGGTAACATCCATTTGCCAGAGCTTAAGTAGCAACAGTCCTCTAGGGTTAACCCCCACACTGGGAGGGTGATGAAACACTACACACTGAGGACAATCCAAGACCACTTGTCTAGCATCTGCTCTAGACAAATGAAATTTTTGTTGTAGGGTTTTTGCATTTACATGAAAGGATTGATGAAATTGTCGAGCAAGATCTAAGGATGAACTTAAAAAAATACATTCCATCCTCGTCCAATGATCTACCACATCATTCCCTTTACTCAGGGGTCCAGGTAATCCTGTATGAGCTCTAATATGTTGAATAAAAAAGGAGTTTTTTTCTCTGCCAAATCAAATTTTGTAAATCTTGTAATAAAATATGCACAGTACTACTACTTTTAATAGGGCCTGCGATTTCTAAAATTTTTACTGCATTAACTACATAAGCTGAATCTGAAATCAAATTAAATGCAAAAGGGCATTTTTAAAACACTTCTACAACAATTTTTAATTCTACAATTTGAGGAGAACCTGGTTGATATTGACATAGTACAGGTTCTTGCTGCTCTACCATATAGGCTCCACAGCCTGTCTTGGAACCATCAGTAAAAATATTTGGTGCTCCCTTAAGGGGAAAAGCAGAAGTAATTTTAGGAAATACTACAGGGTGTTCCTTAAAAAATGATAACAAAGGATGTTTTGGATAATGATTATCAATTATTCCATTAAATCCACATTGTAAAATAGCCCAATCATCTATGGTCCCATTCAACACTTTAATTTGATGGCTTGAATAAGGAACTATAATACTGGCAGGGCCAGTTCCAAAAAACTGTAAACATTGCTGGATGCCACTTAAGGCTAAAACAGCAACTGCAGTAGGATAGTGTTCTATAGATTTATTTGGAGAACTCTTTGGATAGATCCACAATAATGGACCCTCCTGCCACAACAACCCTGTAGGTTGACCATAGGTGGCAAATATACACAAGGTGATGGGTTGACCTTCCTGCCATCTCTGCAAAAAGGCACTCTGTAACCTTTATTCCACTTTACCCAGGGCTTCCCTTGCCTCCTTTGTTAATTGCCTAGGGGAATCAAGTGCCGAATCACCTATCAAAATATTATATAGGGGTTTTAATTCATAATTTGGCAACTTCAAATAACTTCTTATCCAATTAATATCTCCTAATAATTTCTGAAAATCATTCAAAGTTTTTAAATTATCTTTCCTTATCTGAACCTTTTGAGGCATTACTTTTTCAGGTCCGATTCTTGCTCCTAAATAATTAACCACACTTTCCTTCTGAACCTTTTCAGGAGCAATAAACAACCCTCTTTGTTTCAATAATTTAATCAATTCTTCATAGGCATGATCTAAAACTAATTCACTTTTTGCTGAAAGCAAAATGTCATCCATATAATGAATGCATCTCAAATCTGGAAAAATTTTTCTTAGGGGAGTGATGGCTTCACCCACATACAGTTGACACATAGTAGGGCTATTTGCCATGCCCTGAGGCAGGACTATCCACTCGAACCTCTGATCAGGTTCCTCATGATTACAGGATGGGACAGTAAATGCGAACCTCTCACTATCTTTGGCACATAGAGGAATGGAAAAAAAGCAATCTTTTACATCAATAACTATTATGGGCCATGCGGCTGGTAAAGTAGATAGGAGTGGCAGCCCATGCTGGACTGGGCCCATGATCTGCATTTGCTGATTAATGGCACGCAAATCATGTAGTAGCCTCCATTTTCCAGACTTCTTTTTAATCACAAAGATAGGAGTATTCCAGGGAGAAACTGAGGGTCGGATATGACCCATGGATAATTGTTCTGCTACTAATTGTTTAGCTGCTTGTAACTTCTCAGAGGAGAGCGGCCACTGAGGAACCCATACTGGATCCTCTGTCTTCCAGGTAATGGGAATACCCTCCTCAGCGGCCCCTAGGAAAAACCCAAACCCCTTCTATCAGTTTTTGGCGTAACCTCTATAGGTTGTGATCTGCCTTGTAAATTCTTTCCTAATCCTTTGGAAGGATACCATCCCATATCTTGCATCATTTTCTGAGAATTAAAGGAATATTCATTGGTGAGGCATTACTGCATGCCCTTCAGAAGATCCCTTCCCCACAGACTAACAGGCAACTCCAGCACATATGGTTGGAAGTGACCCTGGTGTCCTCCTTGGTCTTCCCAGGGGAGGTTTCTTGCACTCATATCTGGGGTCTTGGCATACCCTAATCCCTGTAAAGTCTGGGAAGAGGACTGGACAGGCCATCCTCTTGGCCAATCTTTCAGGGCTATGATGCTGCGATCTGCTCCAGTATCTAATAGTCCCAGAATAAGTTTTCCATTTACTCTGATTTCAATCAATGGGCGTTGTTCTAAATCAAGACTAAAAAACATGGAATCCACCCTGGTGGATCCAAAGCCCTCACATCCTCTTTTCCGATCTCTGGAAGGATAGTTCATGCAGACTAGGTAGGACCAAAAGTTGGGCAATACGATCTCCAGGGGAAATTGCTGAAATACCCCGAGGGGAAGAAACCAAAACCTTCACTTCTCCTTCATAATCTTGATCTATAACCCCTGGATGAATTATCAAGCCCTTCAAGGCTGAAGAGGATCTTCCCAACAAGATGCCCACTGACCCTGGGGGAAGGGGGCCTTTAAAATCAGTGGTTATTGGCTGCACCCCCATTTGAGGTGTTAATACGATTCGGGTGGTGCAGCGGAGGTCCAGCCCTGCAGAGCCTGACGTGGCCCTCCGAGGGGTCTCATGCTGGGCAAACTGTGTACCTGGTCGTTCTGTTCTTCCATGGCCCCATATATTTGTGGGCCCTGGGGTCTTGGGCCCTTTTGTCCGTTTTTTGAACGTGCTCCTGCATATCCAGTGGTTAAAGGTTGACCATTAATGTCCTTAACTGATCGGCACTCATTAGCCCAATGATTTCCTTTCTTGCACCTTGGGCATAAACTTGGGCTTGGCTTTGAATTCATTCTCCTTCCTCTCTTGGGCAGTTCCTTTTTAAATGTCCCCTACGGCTGCATTGAAAACAAGCTCCAGGAGTACTTCCCTTCTCTTTTGAAATTTGCATGACAGCGGCTGCAAGGCCATCGTTGGACAATGGTCCTCCTATCTCCCTGCAAGCCTTCATCCAGGCTGTCAGTCCTTTAGCCTTCCAGGGGGTAATTGCTTGCCTACATTCCCTGGTACATTGCTCAAGGATTAACTGCTGTATAAGAAGCATGGCAGTATCGGGATCTCTAAAAATCCTGCCTGCAGCCTCCATCATCCTAGCCACAAAATCTGAAAAAGGTTCTGTTGCTCCTTGGACGATTTTTGTTAAATTACCAGAAACTTCTCCTTTATTAGGCAATGCCTTCCATGCCTCTTCAGCTATAGTATTTATTTGTGCGTAAACTTGTGGAGGATAAGCTGTTTGATTGTTCGACCATTGTCCTTGCCCCATGAGCATATCAAAGCTCCAGGCAGCCTGACCTTGGGCCGCATTATCTCTGGCCCATTGCTGAGCAAATTCAGTATATAAAGATTTCCAATGAAGATACTGTCCCATAGTAAGGCAGGCTTTTACAGTTGACATCCAATCTGATGGCGTCATGGCTGAATGGGTCAGCCTCTCAATCTGAGCTAGGGTGAAAGAGGCATTAACGCCATAGGCTTGTACAGAGTCAGCCAAATTCTTTAAGACCTTAAAATCAAGGGGCTCATGATACCTCTGCTGATTGACGTCCTCAAAAATGGGAAAGGAAACCGATGCCTCTCGCCAAGTCTGTGGACAAAAGGTGCAGGCCGACGCCTGTGCACCCCTCGATGGCCGCAAGGACACTTCCGCATATGGCGGAGGAGCAGAAGGCTCCACCCTCCTTACCACATCTACCTCCTCATTCTTGCGGCCAGACCCTACCTCCTTCCTTTTTCTACCATCTGACTTCCTTTTCTTACAGGCCTCACACTTCTCCATTTCAGCCAACAATTCCTGTATAGCTTCTTCTAGATCTTCCGTCTCCCATTCAGTGTCTGAACTGTCCTCAGTTTCTGACTCTTGATCAGTTGTTAGACCCTTTAAACTAGGGTACAGCTGTTTTGACCTCTGTCTCTCTCCTTCCTTCCCCAGTCTTGAGCTGTGGACCATGTCTCTGATCTCATCTCTTTTACTAAATCCAGAGCCTCTGTAGTTACTTATATTGCCAAATGACACTCTTCACTAGTTAAACAACCACGAATAATCTTCCACACGCCTCTGGTCCCTGTCTTTCCCCTCCTGTCCTGCAGGGTGTCTTCCTCCCAGGCTCGGTCTAGATCCCTTCCTAGTTTATCCCAACAGGACAAAGTAAGATTACCTGAGACGCAAACCACGGGGCAACGGTATCCACTTCACTGAGAAATTGAGTGAGCACTTTATCTTTAAATTTTAAACCTTTACTCTTAA
>NW_021625087.1:0-4010 GCF_004785775.1 Grammomys surdaster
ACTTTGGAAGCGCCTGTGCAAAAATAGCCTTGTCAAGATTATGTTGAGCTCTGAGTTTGCAACCAACCAAAAGATGAATACTAATCCACAACTTAGGGTATACCAAACAGGCCTACTCCCACCCACTTAAAAAAAAAGGAAAGAAAAGAAAAAAGAAAGGGAAGGCTGGAGAATTCCAGGGGGACCGTCCCTCAATCGGGAACAGATCCACGAGCGTCGAGTTGATGTTCACCACAGCTGTTCTCAATCTTCTGAGTGTCTCACTGAAGTTTTCCGACCAATTTCCTGTAAGATACTGAAACAATTTTCTGGACAGATTAGTTACACGAGTAAAGTTTTTATACTGTACACTGGTGATGTAAAGTGTACCCAGTTTTCTCTCACATCTCAATTAGGTTAATAGAAAGAGGATATCTAATCTCTCTCTCACTAAATCAAGGCGTTGATTAAGGATCATTAGCCCGCCTTTTAGTTGGGTACTGGCGGAGGTTTGAAGGTTAACAGTCTCTGTCACCATGGCTGACAATTGGGGGTAGTGCCCACCTGAACAGAAGTTGACATAGTAATCTCAGTGGCAGTGGCGGTAATGGCACTAATTAATATCGTCGTCACTATGGTTGCAGTTATACCAAATCTCTTTTTTGTCTAAGTAATGACAGAGTGGAAGGAGTCTCCACGGGGATGGGAACCCATTGTGACTCTGGCAACCATAGGGTGAGTGAATCTTTAGAATTCCAACACTGGGACATCCAGCAGGTTTTATTGGTACAATTCTTAAAGGTGGAATTTGATAAAATAAACAAAATACTAGGAACCCAAAGTTGGAGTATCCAATGAGGATCTGTATATGAGTCTTTTGGGGGGTCATCTTCAGGTGTCACGATCGTCATGTCAGTCGCTCTGGTAGCCAAAATGGATTGTCTTCTTTCTGTGGAAAGACAAAGCGCTCCCCCGGCTTTTATTAAAATAGAATCTGGACCTTTTCATTGTCTGGTCAAGATGTCCTTTTATTTGACTATCCCTTTTAGCCTGTCAGGCTCTAAGCAGTGACGGTCAGCAGCCGAATGGCCCTGACTATCTAGATTTAAAATATTGAGGGTAAAAGGTGTTTATCTACACCTCATCAGTTAATTGTCAAGGGGAATTAGGATTTATATCTCTCTTGAGTATATCTAACAGAGGTTTATGTTCTTTTATGGTAAGCTGAAAATGAAGTTTTAGCCAATTAATATCTGTTAACAACTTTTGAGAATCACTTTTCTGGAGCAGCAAGTACTCTAAAATCTTAAAGCTCGTTATATTAGAGTAAAAGCTTGTAGAAAAACTCTTTTAGAGAGATCAGCCAATAAAATATACAATGAATAATATATACTGAGAGATTCAAACGCTTTAACCTTTTGTATCAAAGCAACGACAAATTTTTTAAGGCCACCAATCATTCTTTGAGGCAAGCCTTCTTAATGAATGGCTTCATGGGCTCTTAAAACTCACAAGCAATTTTACTTAATGTAAACCTCTCACCTTTACCAGGAGGTAAAGGAACTATATAAAACAATCTTTTAAATCTATAATAATTTTATATGCATTTATTTGAATGGCAGTTGGAGTAGGCAAGTCAGGCTGCAGTGCCCCATTAGTTTTATAAATCTTAAATTTGAACTTTCTCTGTGTAGCCCTGGCTGTCTTGGAACTCACCCTGCAGACCAGGCTGGCCTCGAACTCAGAAATCTGCCTGCCTCTGCCTCCCAAGTGCTGGGATTAAAGGCGTGTGCCACCACTGCCCGGCTCTAGTGTTTTTGAATCAATTGAATAACCAACTCTTTTTAGCTGAGTGAAGTATCAGATAAAGCCAAGCTGAAGGCAATCTTGTCCTCTAATAATTGTTAAACAGCTCCAGTTTCTATCAATCTTTTAAAACCCCTTTTTCTTTTAATTATTAATTTAAGATTAGGCTTCTTGTTACTAATAAGACCTAATACACATCAGAGGAACCAAAGCCATTTTGTCTTTTGTCACACACTTAACAATTTTGGCCTGGCCCAAAAGCTGTTTTGAATTTTCTTTGAGTCTGAGGCTGACACCTCCCTAAGGAACAAGCAAGGCAATAAACAAATTCTAAAGAACACCCTTTTTGAGGTGGGACAGGACAAGAGGAATGTCTGAAATCTAAGCTCTTGTCTCAACTACTCTGTTATAGTCTTAATTTAAATGTAAATGTTTTAATCTTGGCCTATATCCTGAGGCCTGGCCCAAGGATGGGCGAATCAAAAAAAATTTTTAAACTTAAGATTACAACTGCCAACTGTAGCCAATGGAATACTGGCAGTTTAACTAAATTTTTAAATATCTTTTGTAACATTAGCGTGTAACCACTAATTTTTAGAAGCAAAGCAAAACCAATTTAAACAATCTATTTTTTCTAAAATCAACACCAAGTAGACTACCCCTATGCCACAAAGTCTTTCTGTCAATTTTTACACGTGAGTGCATGAAGCAGCTTTTAATCTCAATGAAGAGATACTGTTTTAAAATCTTACTCTTTATACACCTGGTTTCTGAATGACCCTAACACTGAGTTAGTTTTACGCCACCTTTTGTTACCAAAGTTGTAAAATTTCTAATTACACTCAATAATTTAAGCCAATAGTCTATAACCAAGACATGTAGGACATTTTTATACTTTTAAGACCAATTAGAAACAACAATTAAGTGGCTATATATCTTATCTTCAGATCAAACAAAATTTCTTGTCTTTCTAGCTGTAATCTCAAGAGAAAAGCACCTTGTCACAGAGGTTTTTCTAGGACAGAACGACTCTTAGCTTCTTTATAAAACCCAAAATGTTACTGGTCTCTTTTAAAAGCAGCTTATGTCAACCTCGATTCCTGAAAAGACTTTTTTTAGCTCCCAAAGGTTGGATCAAGCAGTTTTAACGATCTTTCTTTTTGAACACGTAACAAACACAGAACATTTAGACAACGAAACAAAAGGCAGACACAAACACGTGGACATTGGCGCGCCAAGGACAAGCGACAAGGAAGGACTCTAAGAACTACAGAGAATTTCAGGACATCTCCCGAATTCTCTGCTTCTAGATGAACTCTGAAATAGCCTTTTTATTCTTTTTGCTGACACAGCTCAGAGAGAGGGCACCTGTATTTTTTAAAAACTCTTTCTCTCTCTCTCATATTTAAAATGTAACTTTATCTCGTTCATCGGAGATGTAGCGGGCAGCTAATTTAACACTTCAATACCCTGCTTTCTAATTCCTTTTCTCTCCCAAACACTTTTCTTGCAAACACAGTTTCTAATTAACCATCATTAACCCAAGCACTCGATCTCGCGGCATCGGCCGCCATCTGGCTGGCATCTTCCTCCTCATCTATCTCTCCATCTGAGTCTTCTGAGGGAGCCATCTCCTCCGACCCAAAGCTATCACGCCCCAGCACTTCCTTTACCGGATAAAGAGATCTCTTTCTGAGGCTTACTTCCCTCCTTTCTCTCCCAAGAGTGTTTTTCCTCTCATCTATCATCCCCGTGAATTGATTTTTGGGGAGGCCTGATTTCTTAAATTTCTCTTTTCCTTTCTGAATTCCCAAGCGCTTTTTTTCTTTCTCTGTTTCTGATCTGCTGGCCTGTAATTTGTCTACCTCTCCCCAGCCCGCCAAGCGGCTTTTCTCATCCTGTAAAACCAGAAGGAAGAGTACCAGCACTGTCTGGGGAGGGAGACGAAAAAAATCAAGACCAAACATTATCTCTCAGAGAACATTACCCCGTCATACAGTTCTGGATTCACTCCACGCGTGAGTGGAGGGTCTTCTCGAAACAGCGCCAGCGATGATGAATTCTCCCGGGTTTCACGGCACCAACTGTGACGGGCGGGTGTAGTCGTCTCGCCGGCACGAACGCACATACACACACACACATCACACACACACCAGAATCCTTCCGTATGAACACGTTTATTTCCCAAAAACCAAGATGGTGGAAAGATGACCAAGAAGACGAAG
>NW_021625088.1:0-3245 GCF_004785775.1 Grammomys surdaster
GGATTGTCTTCTTTCTGTGGAAAGACAAAGCGCTCCCCCGGCTTTTATTAAAATAGAATCTGGACCTTTTCATTGTCTGGTCAAGATGTCCTTTTATTTGACTATCCCTTTTAGCCTGTCAGGCTCTAAGCAGTGACGGTCAGCAGCCGAATGGCCCTGACTATCTAGATTTAAAATATTGAGGGTAAAAGGTGTTTATCTACCCCTCATCAGTTAATTGTCAAGGGGAATTAGGATTTATATCTCTCTTGAGTATATCTAACAGAGGTTTATGTTCTTTTATGGTAAGCTGAAAATGAAGTTTTAGCCAATTAATATCTGTTAACAACTTTTTAGAATCACTTTTCTGGAGCAGCAAGTACTCTAAAATCTTAAAGCTCGTTATATTAGAGTAAAAGCTTGTAGAAAAACTCTTTTAGAGAGATCAGCCAATAAAATATACAATGAATAATATATACTGAGAGATTCAAACGCTTTAACCTTTTGTATCAAAGCAACGACAAATTTTTTAAGGCCACCAATCATTCTTTGAGGCAAGGCTTCTTAATGAATGGCTTCATGGGCTCTCAAAACTCACAAGCAATTTTACTTAATGTAAACCTCTCACCTTTACCAGGAGGTAAAGGAACTATATAAAACAATCTTTTAAATCTATAATAATTTTTTATATGCATTTACTTGAATGGCAGCTGGAGTAGGCAAGTCAGGCTGTAGTGCCCCATTAGTCTTATAAATCTTAAATTTGAACTTTCTCTGTGTAGCCCTGGCTGTCTTGGAACTCACTCTGTAGACCAGGCTGGCCTTGAACTCAGAAATCTGCTTGCCTCTGTCTCCCAAGAGCTAGGATTAAAGGCGTGCACCACCACTGTCCAGCCCTAGTGTTTTTTGATTAATTGAATAACCAACACTTTTTAGCTGAGTGAAGTATCAAATAAAGCCAAGCTGAAGGCAATCTTGTCCTCCAATAATTGTTAATTAGCCCCAGTATTTATCAATCTTTTAAAACCCTTTTTCTTTTAATTATTAATTTAAGATTAGGTTTTTAGTTACTGATAAGATCTAATACACATCAGAGGAACCAAGGCCATTTTGTCTCTATCACACCCAACAATTTTGTCCTGGCCCAAAAGCTGTTTTGAATTTCTTTTGAGTCTGAGGCTGACACCTCCCTAAGGAACAAGCAAGGCAATAAACAAATTCTAGAGAACACCCTTTTTGTGGTGGGACAGGACAAGAGGAATGTCTGAAATCTAAGCTCTTGTCTCAACTACTCTGTTATAGTCTTAATTTAAATGTAAATGTTTTAATCTTGGCCTATATCCTGAGGCCTGGCCCAAGGACCATCCCTTTGTGTCAAGGACAAGATTGTCAGGTAACCTTGGTTACCTGACTGTTGTTTAAGCCTCTGTTCTTGGGACAGTCACTTTTAAAAACTACCTAAATTTTTTCTTATAAGCATGTTAAGATCTCAGTCTGTATGCCTGTCTGAGCATTCATCATGGCACTATGATTTTTACTAGTACCACTCTAATCTGAGCTCCAAATCAAGTAATCTCTTGACAAAATAGCCAATTCTGTTCTATCTTTTTCTGAACCATAAACATGGGTGAGTCAAAGAATTCTAAACTCACAATTGAACTGTCAACTGTAGCCAATGGAATACTGGCAGTTTAACTAACCTTTTAAATTTCTTTTGTAACATTAGAGCATAACCACTAATTTTTAGAAGCAAAGCAAAACCAATTTAAACAATCTATTTTTTCTAAAATCAACACCAAGTAGACTACCCCTATGCCACAAAGTCTTTCTGCCAATTTTTACACGTGAGTGCATGAAGCAGCTTTTAATCTCAATGAAGAGATACTGTTTTAAAATCTTACTCTTTATACACCTGGTTTCCGAATGACTCTAACACTGAGTTAGTTTTACGCCACCTTTTGTTACCAAAGTTGTAAAATTTCTAATTACACTCAATAATTTAAGCCAATAGTCTATAACCAAGACATGTAGGACATTTTTATACTTTTAAGACCAATTAGAAACAACAATTAAGTGGCTATATATCTTATCTTCAGATCAAACAAAATTTCTTGTCTTTCTAGCTGTAATCTCAAGAGAAAAGCACCTTGTCACAGAGGTTTTTCTAGGACAGAACGACTCTTAGCTTCTTTATAAAACCCAAAATGTTACTGGTCTCTTTTAAAAGCAGCTTATGTCAACCTCGATTCCTGAAAAGACTTTTTTTTTTTCTTTAGCTCCCAAAGGTTGAATCAAGCAGTTTTAACGATCTTTCTTTTGAACATGTAACAAACACAGAACATTTAGACAATGAAACAAACACAAACATGTGGACATTGGCGCGCCAAGGACGTACACAAAGAACTTCTAGGAGCTACAGAGAAATTCAAGACGTCTCCCGAATTCTCTGTTTCTAGATGAACTCTGAAATAGCCTTTTCATTCTTTTTGTTGACACAGCTCAGAGAGAGGACACCAGTATTTTTAAAACTCTTTCTCTCTCTCTCATATTTAAAATGTAACTTTTCATCTCGTTCATTGGAGATGTAGCAGGTAGTTATTTTAACACTTCAATACCCTGCTTTCTAATTCCTTTTCTCTCCCAAACACTTTTCTTGCAAACACAGTCTCTAATTAACCATCATTAACCCAAGCACTCGATCTCGCGGCGTCGGCCGCCATCTGGCTGGCATCTTCCTCCTCATCTATCTCTCCATCTGAGTCTTCTGAGGGAGCCATCTCCTCCTACCCAGAGCTATCACGCCCCAGCACTTCCTTTACCAGATAAAGAGATCTCTTTCTGAGGCTTACTTCCCTCCTTTCTCTCCCAAGAGTGTTTTTCCTCTCATCTATCATCCCCGTGAATTGATTTTTGGGGAGGCCTGATTTCTTAAATTTCTCTTTTCCTTTCTGAATTCCCAAGCGCTTTTTTTCTTTCTCTGTTTCTGATCTGCTGGCCTGTAATTTGTCTACCTCTCCCCAGCCCGCCAAGCGGCTTTTCTCATCCTGTAAAACCAGAAGGAAGAGTACCAGCACTGTCTGGGGAGGGAGATGAAAAAAATCAAGACCAAACATTATCTCTCAGAGAACATTACCCCGTCATACGGTTCTGGATTCACTCCACGCGTGAGTGGAGGGTCTTCTCGAAACAGCGCCGGCGATGATGAATTCTCCCGGGTTTCGGCACCAACTGTGACGGGCGGGTGTAGTCGTCTCGCCGGCACGAAC
>NW_021625089.1:0-4692 GCF_004785775.1 Grammomys surdaster
GAGCCCCTGCCTAGAATCCCCCAGTGAGGGGCTGGGGGCGTGGCTCAGGTAGAGTCCCTGTGTAGCATGTATGATATCTTAGTTTTCCTTCCCAACAACCTTTTTAAAAAAGATGAATTTTTAGTTTGGAAGTATAGGGAGGACGTGGAGAGAAAGGAGAAGCTTTGGTAGACCTTTCGGTTGAGCGCCGCCGTGGCTTTAGGCTGTGGTCAGTGATCAGGCCAGGGCAGGTGAGGGAGGAACTATACTCCTTGTGTTCTTTCTGCACTGTCTGGTCCTGGATGGACACTGATTACAGGCCTGCAGTCCCAGGGTCCTCATGAGGGAAGAGACTACCTCTCTGCCTGCTTTGTCTTCGTCCTCCGTCCTACCTACAAAGTGTCTTCTAGTGCATGGCTGAGTCAGGCGCAGGTAGTTTTCTCTTTAAACAACAACTAAATTTTGCTTTGCCATGGCACTTGTGTGACGGTCAAAGAACATGGCGCAGGAGTTGATTCTCATTCTACTGTGTAGGTTCTGGGGCTTGAACTCAGGTCTTCAGGTTTGACTATAAGCACCTTTCCCCTCTAAGCCATGTTGGTGGCCCTGAGTTTGTTTGTTTAATTGGTTTTTGGTGTTTGTTTGTTTGTTTGTTTAAACAGAGTCTACTTATACAGCCCTGACTGTCCCGAAGTCACTCTGTAGACCAGGCTGGCCTCAAACTCACAGAGATCCCGTGACTGCTCCGCCAGTGCTGAGATTAAAGGTGTGCCCCCACCGTGCCTGGCTTATTTGTTTCTTTTTGTTTTGTTTTTTGTAATTTTTGGTTTTTTGTTTGTTTGTTTGTTTTTTGTTTTGGGTTTTTTTTGTGTGTTTTTGGGTTTTTCGAGACAGGGTTTCTCTGTGTAGCCCTGGCTGTCCTGGAACTCACTCTGTAGACCAGGCTGGGCTTGAACTCAGAAATCCGCCTGCCTCTGCCTCCCAAGTGCTGGGATTAAAGGCGTGCGCCACCACCGCCCGGCAGCTTATTTGTTTCTTAGATAACCCCCGCTGGCACTGACCTTTCCAGGTAGCCATGGAATACCTTGAATGCCAGATTCTCCTGTCGCCACCTCCTGAGCGCTGGGGTCCCAGCCATAGGCTTTCTTCAGTGTTGGAGACAGAACCCAGAGCTTGGTGCATGCAAGGCAAACACCCCGCCACCTGAGCCACACCCCTAGACCCTCTTTCCTGTTTTTTGAATCCCCATTCTGGTTTTGACAACTGATTCTGCTCTCAGCAGGGAGGACAGATGGGAGGGAAGCTCCAGTATGGGGAGAAATGAGCACGGGTGGGAGAGGAAGTCTGCCCCCAGCCGGGGGTGTCCACTGAGCTGGGATAGAAGGGTCTGGATGGATTGCCTTTGGCAGGTAGATAGGGGGACCTCAGTGGCGTATGACCTGTGCACAGAGCCTTCTTTTCTGGATGTGATAGAGACCCGTATGTCAGTGTAATGCTTCTGGGAGTGACAGCTATAAAGCTGGGCAAATGGCGGCCAATGATTTGAGGTCTCTGAAGAGCACAAAGCAATGGCAGGAACTCAGGGCCCTGTGATCCTTGGAAGAGAGAGGCCAGGCACAGAGAGTGACACAGGCATCATGGCTGGCGTTCCGACGCACCAGCTCAGCTCTGTGAAGGGAGACAGAGCCATGAGGCTGAGGCAACAGGCTCAGGCTGGGTGGCGGCGTCCTCAGATTTGGAGACAGTTTCCCTCCAGTTTTTGCCAAGTGTACATGCTAAGTGCAACAGGGGCTGAGCTGGAGAGGTGAGGGTAGCCATCTTAGATCCCCTGAGAGCCAGCCAGGAGGTGAAGAACAGACCCTGATCAATAAAAAGGGTCAGAAAAAATAACTTAGAGCTGTGTGTCTGTGCGTCAGTGTGGTGTGTATGTGTGTGGTGTCTGTGCAAGAGTGTGTGATGTGTATGTGTGTGTGTATGTGCATGTGTATATGTGTGTGGTGTGTATTTATGTGTGTGCATGTCTGTATGTGTGCGAGTGTGGTGTGTGTGTGTGTGTGTGCATGTGAGTATGTGTGTGTGGTGTGGTGTGGGTGTATGTGTGTGCATGTGTGTATGCGTATGGGTATGTGTATGTGTGTGAGTGTGTTGCTGTATATGTGTATGTGTGCATGTGTGATGTGGTGTGGTGTGTATCTATATGTGTGTGTGCATGAAGAGGCCAGAGGCAGACGGCAGCTGTCCTACTCTGTCATTCTGCACTTAATTCTATTCAGAGAGCCTGAAGCAATGCTGGCAGCCAGCAAGTCCGAGGGATCCTCTCAACTGCCTACCCACAACTGGGATTACAGGCCACTGGCTCCATGGTTTTTTAATTAGTTCTGGGGTCAAACCCATGTTTGTCTAGCAAGCACCAAAAGAGCTGTAAAGAAAAGAGCCTGACATGGTGGCACACAGTTATAATTCCAGCACTTGGGAGGACACAGCAGAAGGGTTTCCGTAAGTTCAAGGCCAGCCTGGTCTACCTAGCAGGTTCCAGAATACAGACTGATCTCTATTCTTAAAAAAACAATAAAATAAGAACAACCCAAAGAACTTAATATAGACAAAAATAAGTTTATGCAACTCACGGTTCGGGAGACAGGAAGTCCACACAGTATGGTGCTAGCTCTGGTCAGAGCCTGTTCCTATCACACACACATCAGACACTCCAGTATCCTGTTACCTCATGACTATATTGCTGAGGGAGGATTCAAAATGAGATACCACAGCTCTGGGATGGCTCAGTGGTTCAGAGTTTGCTCTTCCAGAAGACCCAGGTTCAGTTCCCAGCATCCACATCAGCTGCTCACAGCAGACTGTCCTCCAGTTTGTGTGTGTGTGTCGCCCTCTTCTGTCCACCTCTGGTACTGCATGCACATGGTGCACAGACATACATGCCAGCAAAATACCATGCACAGAAAATAAAATGAAGGGGAAAAAAATTAAAAACCATTTTCTCTCTTGGGAGCCAACTTGGAATCTCCTCCAAGGTTAATTTATTCATTAATCATTTCCAAAAGCAGTCTTCAGATGACCTGGCAGCTTCTCACTAGCTTCCTGCCTTAAAGATGCAGCCCCTAACACTCTGCCACACTAAAGACCAATTCAAACATATGACCCTCAGGGATACAAACCACATCCAACTATGGCAGAGGCAGAGACTCGGGTGAGCAAAGCCAGAAGAACCAAGAGGCAACTGAGTACACAGGTCTGGAAGTCAAATATTTGTTTTTAATACCACAAATGTAAGGTAGGGTCTTGGGAGTCCTAGGTCTGTACTGCTGAGCCACGCCCCCAACCCTCACTGGGGGATTCTAGTCGGGGGCTCTACCACTGAATTAAACTCCAAACCCAGCTCCTCACTAGGGAATCTTCCTGCCTCAGCCTCCCAAATGCTTTTCTCTACCAAGACTTGTTAGAGAAGCAGGTGGATCTCTGAGTTTGAGGCCAGCCTGGTCTACAGAGTGAGTTCCAGGACAGCCTGGGCTACACAGAGAAACCTGTCTCGAAAAACAACAACAAAAAAACAAAACAAAAAAAATTGTTAATGTAGCCGGGCAGTGGTGGCGCACACCTTTAATCCCAGCACTTGGGAGGCAGAGGCAGGCGGATTTCTGAGTTCGAGGCCAGCCTGGTCTACAGAGTGAGTTCCAGGACAGCCAGGACTACACAGAGAAACCATGTCTAGAAAAACAAAACAACAAAAAAAGAAGACTTGTTAGATCACTGGTGAGACTAGAGAGAGTGAGATTTATGAACCAGCAATTAAGAACTAAAAAAGGGAACTAAGCAGATTCTTGAAAGTCTAATGATTCATATTCAGAAAAGCATCCTGGAAAGAAGTATTCACAAGGGAACCCACCCCCACCCGCTAAGACAGGTGGGCCAGGCAGCGTGGCTATGCTGGAAATGTCTGTTTTGATTTTTTTTTAACTTTTTTTGGAGTCCCAGTCTTCCTGCGTCCCTCAGCTATCCTCAAATTTGCAATCCCCCAGCCCCAGCTACCAAAGTCCAGGGATTACCGGAATGTACCGCTGTGCCTGTAGGAAGTTCTGCTTTTGGTTTTCGTGGAAGTTTGTGGGAAGAAGGGGGCTGTTGGCCTTTTAGGCATTTTTCTTTGAATGAGATAGATGAGTTGGCTCTGGATAGAATGATTCACCTAATTGCCTTGGGCCTGCCAGTACATTGCCTCAGCTCACCACAGCTCCAGTCTCCTGGGTCAGGAAGGAGGCTGTGCCAGGCTACAGGATGGTGTGAGCCAAAGCCTGGGCAAGGGATGACATGGTGTTTCCAGGGAAAACCATCCAGTTGGCCTCAGTTAGAAGCTTTGAGCAAAATAACAAGATTACCATGGGTCCATCAAGTGATGCTTTGACCTTTCCGGTCATCCATCAGTGAGTGATAACTTGTGTGAGTGATAACTTGTGATTCCAGGTAGACTGTCCCGGAAGTAAAGGCAAAGCTGAGACCGAGCTGTTCCATGAGATAGCTGGAGATAAAGAATTCTGGATTATAGTTACATTGTGAGACCTTGTATCAAAAAGGGAGGGGCTGCTAATATAACTTGATAGTAGAGCCCCTGCCTAGAATCCCCCAGTGAGGGGGCTGGGGGCGTGGCTCAGTGATAGAGCCCCTGCCTAGAATCCCCCAGTGAGGGGCTGGGGGCGTGGCTCA
>NW_021625090.1:0-12224 GCF_004785775.1 Grammomys surdaster
TCTCTCTCTCTCTCTCTCTCTCTCTCTCTCTCTCTCTCTCTCTCTCTGTTTGGTTATGGTATAGTCCTCTTAAAGTATTTTCAGAATAAGAAAGCAAAGGTGGTAGCCTGGAATCCACACTACCATCTTTCACTATTCTGAAATTCTTAGCCAGTCAGTTGTCAACTTCTTTCAAATCTGTTTCAGAACATATTTAAAATTAAAAATCATTTCCTTTTTCTGATATCATTATCAGATTATTTCTTTGTATACCAAGTCTCTTGCAAAATGTTTAGGGCTTTGTCGCCTCCAATCCTAATGTCATTTCATCTATAACATGTAAGATTTAAGAAGTTATGTCCTTGGATTAAGAGTATGTCATTTCTCATTTCTGAATTCTGAATAATTTCATAAGTCCTTACAGGCCACCAGACCAATTTCAGTATGATTATCAAGTCCATCAGAATTGAGACTCAGATCTTTGACATCTATCCCTCTACTTATTATACATTTACACTTACTACCCATCTGTATCTTTATAATGTTTGATAACTGCACATTATATATGTCATACTTCTTAGTGGTCTGTTTTTGTTACTTTGATGTCTTGGTAATTCCTTGTCTTTCATTCCAACAAATCCTACTAACCTTTAAAGGTTTTGATCAGATGAAAGGTTCATGTACGATTCTACCACATAAAATCCTTTCCTCATATCTGTATTCATTGGGATGGATTCTTATTACATGACTGAACTGATTCTTAATGTTGAAAATGTGTTTCTGATGAATGGAGCTGACAATACCCAAGAGTATTTCATGTATTTTCAAAGAACATGACTTCATAGGCAAAATGGAAATTGGTGGGAACATGTAATATAACTAAAGTACAGAGAAGCTGCTGAAGATGAATATTTGTTTGTCATTATTTTGACCCTCACTTGGATGTTTAAGACTGTACTTGTTATTTTAAATGAAAACAGTATAGGCTTTGAGGTTATTTTGATTGGTTGATTTCTGCTTCTTTGCCCCCTTTGCTTCTGTTGGGTCTCCTACTATATGTTCATATTGTCTGTATTTCTAATTAGCAAAGCCTCTGTGTTTCAGCTTCAAGTAGAATACTTATTAGCAAATATTTAGTAGCAAAAATTATCACCCTGTTTTAAGGCCAGTCTTATCTAATAAAATAAGGATAAAAATGTAATATCAATTGAGATTCCATCCTCTGTTCAACATTATATTGTATTAAATGAGTTTTTTCATCCAGTAGTCTCAGAGATCATATGGGTATCACTATTACCTGCTCCCACTTATAATTCTCATACATGTTTTTGCAATGGCTATCTGTTGCTTTTCAAGTGTAAATATTTAACTGCCTGTACAAAATCAGGTGTAATACTTTACTTATCATAAAGAAAATATTCATTAATAGTACAGTCTTAATCCCTCTACAAAGAATACCAAAGCGAAATTAAAGGCAATCCTGGTTGTCTGAGAAATTTTGAAAAGCCAAGAGAAATTTTGCTAGGGGAGAAGGGATAAATCACTTTAAGAAACTGCTCAGCAGAATGCATTAAGCCTAAATAGATGTATAGCCTTTGATGCACCAGGTCAACTCTTACTTCACCATCCACAAAAATAATCACATATATTCACCAAAAAAATATGGACAAGGACATGCTTGAGTCACAGCCAAACTGCGTAGAACCTGTACCAGAGCAGATGAATCATATTATCGCATATATCAGAAAGAATGAAAAAATATAACTTTACACAGCAGCAGAAGTATTTGCAAATGATGTTGCCTAGAGAGGTAGACTAAGGCCCTTTCTTGATTTGTATCTTAACTGTGTGGTTATGCTTGGTTTGTTAGAGTCTGTCAAACTGCGTACACACCTAGAATTTTTTTCCCTTGCAGTTATGCTTATTTGTCTTTCTTAAGGCTCCTGATAATCTTCAGGAAGTCTATGTATTCAGTTTTATGATTGTTGAATATTATTGATTGGTGAGCATATTGTAGGGCTCCTAGCTCCCCAGGCCATCTTCTTCAGTCTCTACATAATTTTCTCAGCATTGTTCTCAAAGTACTAAGATGAAAACATCCTTTCAGGAATCAAATCCTCAATGTTCAGATACAGTTTAAATACCAATTTCAAATGCCCAAGATTTCACACAGCCTTTTTACAAACTCACTGCTTTCCCTCATATTTTGGCTCAAAGGCAGGAAAGTCTTAAGGCAAACACAAGTATTGTGATGGATCAGGAACAAAATCTCTTAAGATATCCATAATCTATCCACCATGCATGTATAAACACAAGCTGTCACTTACTTACCCAGCGTACCTCTGGCTGGTGTTAACCATGAGTTCAGTGCTGAGATTGGAGTGACTAGTGGGGAAGGTCTCAGATGCCCCCTGATTTTACAGCCACTGACCTTCTTATTGAGGGAGTTTCAGACTGAACACCTCCAGAGACAGGCTGTGAACTCAGCCAGAGAATACAGATAATTTGTTACAGATGATCAGAAAAGAAAAGGAAGGGAGGAAGAAAGGAAAGAAGGGATGGAGGAAAGGAGGGAGAGGGAGGGAAGGAGGGAAGGAGGGATGGAGGGGAGGAAGGGAGGAAGGGAGGAAGGAAGGAAGGAAGGAAGGAAGGAAGGAAGGAAGGAAGGAAGGAAAAAATAGTACTGAAGATCTATGTAGGAAGGGAAATTAGAGCACATACTGCACAGCATCTTTGGAGTATTTCAAAGAGATCACCTCAGAGTTGTCCCACTCAAGGCTCCATCAACTTCAGGCCCTCACTGATCAAGGACCAGTAGTATTTGATCTCACTGTCACTCTGTCTTGCCTCCCTGCACAAGCTGACGTTGAACTTATGGAGTTCAGAAAGAAATGCAAGACAAGAAAGCTCAAGCATGAAGAATGCAGCCAAAGTCTAGAGAGGGAAATAAGTGATATAAAACATGATTTTAGAGTTCAATGGCTCTGCTACAGGGAAACAGATAGGAAATGACCTATTGGCAAAGTAAAAAGCAAGCAAAGCATGTGAGATTGGGAATGCCTGGGAAGCCTTGTCCAACTGGAAACAAAATGTGGCCAAGTGTGTGCATTTAAGCTAAGACAAGAAAGCTTGGTCATATCAGGAGGAGCACATTTTTAGGCTAAGGAGATGTCTTATTTTTAAAGTTATAAATGTATTTTCCATATATATGATTGTTTATATATATGATTATGTATATGCATGTGATTATGTATATGTATATGATTTTATCTTCCATTCCTTGTAAGCTAGAGAATATAAATGGATTCATTTATAAGCATATATGATAGATAAGTATTAATATAATCAATAAAAATATAGATCTATGGGGCTAAATAGATCATCTAGTGATTAAGAACTTAATGCTCTTGTAGGAGACCTGAGTTCAGTTCACATTTTAAAGACATTTTTATTTATTTATTTTCTAAGTTTTATATGAATAATCATGTATGGCACCGGGAAGGAGGGGACTTAGGCATGTGAGAGCAGGTGTCTGCAGAGATAAGAAGAGAGCAATGGATCAAGCTAGAGTCACAGCTTGGTGAGCTGTCCTCCTGATGTAAGTGCTGGGAACTGAACTCAGGTCCTCTACAGGAGCACTATGTGTTCTTAACCATTGAATCATCTCTCCAGCCCCATAGACCTACATTTTTATAAATTATATACATACTTAACTATTCATATATACTTACATATGAATGTATTTATATATTCTAGCTTAACAGGGGCTGGAAGATGGAATAAATTTTTATCTCCAGGCATTGTGCACAAATGAGAAGTATAAATAATGCATTGTATGTGCTGTGATTGAGAATGAGGTGGCTTTGAGTAAGTTCAGAAGTTCCTTTTTTAAATTTTGTTTTGTTTTTTGTTTATTTTTTGAATATTTTATTTATTTACATTTCAGATGTCATTCCCTTTACCCATCCCCGCCCCAACTAGAAACCCCATATCCCATTCCCCCTCCTCCTTTTCGCTTTTATACCATTTTAATTACATGCAAGTATGAAGGTCAGTTCTAGGTTGAGGAATTAGCAATACAATAGGTGCAAATAATCAAGGAATAAGCAAGACAATAAACACAAATAGTCAAAGAACAAGCAAGGCAATAAACAAAGGCCCGTGATCACTCCCATGATGACTGTTTCTAAGGGCTTATCAGGATGACCAAAATATCTGAGCCTACTTCCTTGTCCTAGCTCAAAGTCATTTTCATGCCTGAAGCCTACTTCTTTGTTCTATCCTAAGATTTAGATTCCCACTTGAAATTACTTCTTTGTTCTAGCCTAATGTCAGATTCCTGCCTGAAGCCCATTTCCTTGTCCTTGGCCCATGTCAGATTCCTGCCAAGTAGCCCCAAAAGCTTTCCACATCTCCCCCCACACACACACACCCCTCGTTTCTTTATATACAAGAATGAGCCTATTTTAGGTCATTCTGATAAGAATACCTGCCTTACCTGTCATAGAATATGCATTATCAATAGCAATGCAATTCTGTCTTAGGTTGGTAAGAATCTGTGCAGAATCTTATTCATCCTTGGCTTTCCAGTCTGTTAAACTAACAACTCTATCTGTGGGTCCATTTTCAGTTTCAAGCCATGTATGTTGGCTGCCAACATGTTGATGTTGTTAAAGACAAGCTTTAACATGATGGGCAGGAATAAAAATATTCCCAGGACACAAAGAGCTAACATGCTCAAACTATATAAGCCATAGTTCAGAAGTTTCTAGTTTTCCAGCTAACCAGGAGACAGCTGGTGAGCATTACTTAGAGACAGGAGACGTAAGTGGAATAGGATACAGGCAAATGAGACATTAAGGTGTCACCTAAATTGTACATCAGGGGCTTGGAGAGTGCCTCGGTGGCAAAATGGTTGCCTCACAAGTGCAAGGCTTGGGGTTCAATCCTCAGGATAAAAAAACATTAACCAAATTAAATTAATACTTTATCTACAGTTGAAATTCCATTATGGAAAGGGCTATTATGAGATGAAAGGGAGTGGAAATATAAGTAAATAAAACATGTAACAAGGCTTCAGACATGATGGAGAACTTATTTTTTAAAACCCTTTTCTATTATTACTCTTCTTTTTGGAAATATTTCCTGTCAAAAAACAGGAGAAATTTATTATCAAGTGACTCACACTGAGGTTTGTCTTTGTTTTTTTTTTTTTTTTGCTTTTGTTTTTAAAACTGAAAAGTAGTTAGAAAGACAAATATGCTATTTGTCTTAAATTTGTTATGCATTCTGACATCTCTTACAGAGATTTCGAGAGCCACTTAACCAGAGTAGAAATTATTGCATTGACGGGGGATTGGAGAACCGAACAGACATCAGTTGAGCCAGAGGTGAGACATCTGTGGCACATATGCTTTAAGCCAATTGATTTAAAAGGGTGAGGAAATCAGGATGTAGTTGACTCCTAAGTTGTTTTATAAAGGCAAAGGGTCATGAACACAACGGCTCACTTTTTTTTTTAAATGGATTTAAAATTGGTTTTAAGCTATTGAGATCACATGCAAAAGATGCAGGGAGTCAGTCCAGGATATTGTATACATACAAACACACATACACACCACACAAGGGAGGACAGACAGACAGACAGACAGACACAAAGAAGACAGACAGAGAGGAAAGGAGGGAGTAAGGAGGTAGGGAGGTAGGCAGGTAGGGAGGTAGGGAGGGAACTCCATTATCTGACCTCCTTTGCCCTAGTTTCTAACATTTATGCACTTTCATAGTTCTTTAACCACGTAATTTCTAGGAGGTCACCTGTCACTCACTGGACCACAATCCTCTTTATTATCCATAAACATACTGATTAGGAAGCAGGAAATACTGCATCAAATCAGAAAATTTTAGAAAGAAAATCAGTGATTAAAAACAAACCATAGCTGCCATTTACTACCCTCCCTCCTGGCATGCAAAATCTCATTGGGTCATTTTATGAATTTCAGTTATAAATCCCGAATTACCTGAAATAAAGATGCTATTAAAATATCCTTTTTGAAAATTCTTTTCTGATTCAAACATTTACTTCACTGTGCATGCATGTCTAGATGTGTGTACATATATGTGTGTATGTGTGTGTGTGTGTGAGAGAGAGAGAGAGAGACAGAGACAGAGACAGAGAGACAGAAAGACAGAGAGACAGAGAGAGTGTGTGTTTGTCCTTGTGTGTGTGTGTTTGTGTGAGCATATACACACCATGGTGTATGTGTGAAGTCATAGGAGAGTCAGTAGGAGTAAACTCTGTCATTCCATGATGCAAATTCCGGGGGATGAACAAAAGAACCTTCTCATTGGCTCTTTCTGGGGTTTCATAAAACATTTAAAGATAAAGCTAAACTAGTCCTGGTAGGGAAATAAACAAAGCTGAGTGTGGTTTGTTCGTGGATGGTAATACTTGCCAGCAATGACAGAATAAACTGTTGATTAGTCAGACATCACAAATGAAGCTCCTCAGGTTCATCAAGGTGAACAAAAGCTGTTTCTAAGCTCGCAGCCTTTTGGAAAATTCTAGATTGTAGAGAAAAATGAGACCAGTAATCACCAGAGGCTGTGGATAAATGAAGGGAATTGACTGTAAATGTACAGAAATGAATCACTGGGGTAAATGGAATTCTTTATTTCCATTATAGCAGTGGTGGATATGTAGCTATGGCTATGTATTATATTTTGTTTAAATGCATGAGAATGACACACCTTAAAAGGATAAATTTTACCATATACAAATAATTTAATAGTATATGTGTTTTAATTTCCTTTTTATTTAAAAGCTAGATTCCACCCCCACCCCCCATTTTTATTAAGAAACAATGGCCCCACACTCTTGTTTTTCTTTCTGCAATATACTGTGATGCCTTACTTTCAGATGCCCTGCCAGCATTTCTCCCGAGTTACAGGCATCTGTGTTGCTTCAATGTGGTGTGATGACTAGCCATAGAACATGGCTTGTTTCCTTTAGTGAGGAGGAGCAACTGCTGGTGCAGAACAGACTGATCACTGGCAGCATACTTAGAAGTTTACAATGGTTGAATTTTTTGAAAGATTTTCCCTCATTGTTTAGAGTCCTTTAATTTTTAACTGACAAAGATGAGAGCTTGAAAAGAAAAATCAGAAAGCTAATGGGACTCTTGTAAGCTGCAGAAAAAAAAACTCATAAAGGTTAAATGCATACCTGATTGGATTGTACTTTTCACATATGCCATAAATCTTATAGTTACATGGGTGTAAGTTATTTGGCACTGTTTTTAAAAAGTTACAGGTAATGGAGGCCCATGTCTTTTCTCTGCTTTGATCAGTATAGCAGAAAGTTTGTCTTCTGAGACTAGATCATTCAAGGCTTCTAAGCATGGTGGGGGAATACTCAATGATGGAGATGAGAGCCACAATGTAGAAAGTATAATGCCCTGATGTAGCCATGTTGTAAGGAATCCCAAACTGTGTAAAACTGCTATTTGTTACAGAACCATATCTGATCCAGACCTAGAGTTGTCCAAGACCATAAATGGCAATTAAGATGCCCTCATCAGTGATTCCAATCTTAAGGCATTCAAACACTGAGGCATTGGGCATCTCAGAGCAAAGACAAGCCCTTTGCTCCGACAAGCCATTTCCCTTGTGACCTGTTCAATTTTGCTGACCTATGACCATTGTATATAATGGCTGTTGTATACTGGTATCTAGTCACTAAGTTTGAGGATAGTTTTCTTAGAAAACTATAGGTAATTGAACAGATGTGAAATATTCAAGAAGGAGGAAGGAAGGAAGGAAGGAAGGAAGGAAGGGAGGGAGGGAGGGAGGGAGGGAGGGAGGGAGGAAGGAAGGAAAGAAGGGAAAAACAAGGGGCTAATTTTATGTTAAGGTGTTTATTAAGGCACAATACATAATTGTGATGGAATAGTGAAGAAAATACTGGAAACAAAAGAATTTTCAAAATAAAAAATTTTGTAAGAACAAAGAAAAGTTGAAATAAAAATTTAAAAGAGCAGGAAGCAGCATAGTTATTCCTGGGGTCTTCAAACATAGGTTCAGATTGTTGTTCTGCTAACAATGGGTAAATAAAGTGTGTCACAGGAAGGTTTGCCAAGTCTTTGGCCACCACACAGACCATGATAAGAATCAAAAAAGACAATATGTCATATATAAAGTGGTCAAGACAGCTTCGAGAATACAGTAATTGCTCAATAAATGTTATTACTAGTGATTATTTTCAATGTAAAGGAAAACAACAAGGCCTCCAATAACTGTTCCCTATTTCCTTCCCAGCTTCTCTCTGTGCATCTGAATTAATCTTCCTCCCTTCTCTAAAGAATGGTTCCACTTCCTTCTGATCTTATGAGACTAACAATGCTAGCCATTCTCTTTATTTTGTGTGTTTTTCATTCAAGCCAATATAGACTCTTTAGGTCTTCTTATTCTAATTTCAAAATACTCTCAAACAAGATTCTGGTGAATAGATCATGGATTGTGTGGACATCTAGAGCCAATCATCTTTGAAACAGCTGTTCAGGGCATTGGAAGGCAAGTATGGTTGCTGAGATTCATACTTTCTCAAAAAGGCAGCCCTCAGAGGTGGGAAATTGGTTGACCAGATAGTTACTGAATTGGAAGTTGATGCCAACATGAGTTGGTTGTGGAACCAAGATGATTTCCATTTTATGATTATAATAGTCATTTTAGTTAAGTAAATTAGAGTTATATCTCTGGTATTTATAATCTAAAAGGTATATGTAGCCCATTCAACAGGTAAGGTATTGAATTTGAGAAAGTATGGCTTAAACAAGTATTATGCTCCTCAGATTTTGCCACTTTGGAACTCTATCTCTATAACAAAATGTTAAAATTGTAATTGCGCCTGGCGGTGGTGGTGCATGCCTTTAGTCCCAGCACTTGGGAGGCTGAGGCAGGTGGATTTCTGAGTTCGAGGCCAGCCTGGTCTATAGAGTGAGTTCCAGGACAGCCAGGGCTACACAGAGAAACACTGCCTCAAAAACAACAACAACAAAAAAAAAATTGTAGTTGTTTCTCTGTGAGTTCCAGGACAGCCTGATCTACATATAGAGTGAGTTTGAGGACAGCCAGGCTGTTATACAAAGAAATCCTGTCTTGAAAAACAGAAACAAAACAAGAAAAAAAAAAGTGTAATTTCTTAGTTTCTATAAAGTAAACTGCCTTTTTTGTTTAAAAAAGGCAAAAAAATGGAGAGAGAGAAAAATAGAATAAGGACTATGTGGGTATTATCATCTTTTGTCTTATGAAATCATTACTGTATTTGTAAAACTAATGCTTGGTGTTTTTTTTTCTTTAAATAGGGCTTTCTAAGTAACCCAGACTGCTGACCTTGATGCTCTTCCTACCTTAGCCTCACTAGTGCTGATATTACAGGCGTGACCCTCTGTACTAGTTTTTAACGACAACTTAGATGTATTTTCAATGTGCAGTTATTTCAGGAATATGCTCTCACAATAGCTCATATAAGGGAAATGCAATTTTAATAGTCCAAATCAAATGTTACAAAAGCAAATCTCTGCAACTGTACATGTACTTCCATGGTCTCTTGTCATCCATCTTCAGTCATGAGTGGAAAAACATAAATATCCAGTGGCTTAAAGGGTTCCAGAATTTACATTTTTAGTTGTATAACCCAAGAAGATTTCAAAATTTTAGCAATTTTGTAAATGTTTTAATTTTCTAATATTCATACCAATAAAGACATGAGAGGCATAAACTGAGGTAAAAACCTTCCTGCCCAGTGAGGTAACTCTTACTTTATACCAAATATCAATTTACAAACCTGATCCTACAACTAACTGCTAACTCTTTAAAAATCTCTTTTTGTGTCATTCTACCAAGCTTGTCTACCTTTCTTCTGAGCTCCTTCAAACCCAGAAGGGCTCCTTAGCTCTCTTTCATAGAATACTGTTTTACCTGTGTCCTGCCAGCTGCTTGTCTGTTGTTCCTGCAAGTCCAAAAAGAAAAATCTCTATCTCTTACCCAGAGTTCCTTTTATAAAGGCACTTTCAAGCCAAAAGAAAGAGAGAGCAAGTGTTCTATCAAAGATCTAATTGCATACTATATATATTTTTTCTATAGCTCCTCCCCTACACCCATGGCAGGCTGACCCACGTCACTGTCATAGTGGGAGTGCTCCAAGCCAAGTCAGTAGAGACCAAACCATCTCACATTTATGGTAGGGTAGCTCAAAGCCACCCAGATGACTTTTCCTTGGGTCATAGAGCATAGAACACAAGAACCCTCCCAAACACACCTAACTGTATCTGACAAATGCAATATTTATTTAAGCTTTTGTATTTTGCTAACAATTGGTTTTCTATGTACAATAATCAGACATCCTGTAACACAGTTCTTATCAGATTGCAAACTCACACTCAAGCTACAGTGAATGAGAACATCTACTTTGCACATCTTTGGCACATTAGATGCTTTGACTCCTTATCACTTTGGTAAGTCAAGTGTCTATTGAACAAATGTCCTTCCTGGTAGTTAGCAATTATTTTGCACATATTTGCTTTGTTTAATAAATTCATTGTATTCGTTGTTTGCAAACTTACAATTTATGCATCATGATTATTTGTTGTTCTTGTATATTCCATATGTTAATTTCACTTCTGGCACATATCACACAAAGAATTTTTTCAGAAAGAACACATTTTAATACAAACAAACACACAAGGACACAACAACCTTTTCCTCAGGTTTGGTAAGATAGATGGAGAACTACAAAAGACCAAGAGTCCTTCTATGCATTCAGTTCCATCCCTGATCCAGGGACGTCCCGTCCCTTCTGCACTGTGCATTAGCTGTTTCCCTTTCTCCACACTTAGTATCTTTTACTAAAGAGACAGGAACAAAGTGTAAGGGGCTCCATCTGGGAAGTAACTGTCCCAATCTCCGTGCTTCCAGGACAATGACAGACTTTCCCAGTGTTCTCAAGGCTACCTGGGCAGCTCATGAAACTCTCATAGGAGTCTGAGAACTATTCCACAGCAAACCACAAGTATTAATTTGGAAAATCACAAGTATCAACTTGGGCAGTATACCTAATATACGTATCATCAGCCAGGTCCAGACACAAGAAGTCAGCACATCCTTAGCAAAGTGAAAATTTTTCAGCTTTCTGTCTTCACCTCTCGTGTCTTCTTCCAATTTTCCTGACACTCAGGGTCTGAATCCCCAGCTCCTAGGAGAGCACAATATGAGAAGAAACAGGAGAACAAGCACAAATCAGTCACACCCTCTTTCTAAAGACCCCACACTATGCAGCACAGAGCTGAAGAAGATGGGAAGACACCTCACTAGAGAAGGAAGTTCAGAGTGTTGCTTAATGAAATGAGAATATGTTTTCATTTCTGTTTTTTTACTCTCATTTCCTTTTCTTTTGAGATGGAATCTGACTATATATCTGAGGCTATCCTCTAAATGGCCTCCCTCCTGCCTAGACCTTACAAGTGCTTTGATTATAGACATGCCCCACACAGTGCCTGGTAATGAAAGTGAATGACTCCTTGACTATATACATCTATTGTATTGCTAGTTCCTCAACCTAGACTGACCTTAATACTTGCATGTAATTAAAATGGTATAAAAAGAAGAGAAGGAATGGGATAGGAGGTTTATGGGAGGTGGGGAATGCAGAAAGGGGATAGCATTTGAAATGTAAATAAATAAAATATCCAATTAAAAAAAAAAGAAAGTGAATGACTTAGCAAGACTGTGGGACAAAACAGTCATTGTTTCCATTGAGGCTTGTACTCAAGAACATCTTAGGATGTTCCTGAGGAATCAGAAATAGTTGTTTAGTTTCAGCCATATATCACACAGTGGTTAAAAAAAAAATATTGTCAATGTTGGCACTCCTTCTAGGCTCAGCCCCATAGTTACCTGGCAACAGCCAGGTATGCTTGACACAGAGGGTCTTCTTCTCTTACCCTCTTACACTCACCCTCTCTGTCCCTTCTCTTCTCCCTCTCTTCAAGTATCCCTGGCCAGCCCCTCCCCTCCTCTCTACTATCTCCTCTCCCCATCTTATCTTCTCTTCTTCCTTCCCTTCCACCATCCCTCTCCCCCTCCTTCCTCCCCTCCCTTCCCCCCTCTCTCTCTCTCTCTCTGCCTTTCTCTGTCTCTACTCCCTTCTCTCTCTCTCTCTCTCTCTCTCTCTCTCTCTCTCTCTCTCTCTC
>NW_021625091.1:0-7803 GCF_004785775.1 Grammomys surdaster
AAATTTCAATTTTATGACTTATTTTCTCTTAGAAAATCTTCCTTAGAACAGGCATGTGGTACAGAGAGTCATGGTCTGTCTCCAGAATATATCTATATATCCATCAATATTCAAAATATATATTACTGTTTTTAATCACATCTTATCAATCTTAGTATGCAATGTTTGGAAAGCTACATGTTGAAGAAAAACATTATTAGCTAGAAATTTAAAAATATCTTTGTTAAATCAACTCTTGTTTTCTGATAGAGAATCATTGTTTTATTAGAGGCATCTTTAAAGTAGTTTTTGCATTATTAAATTTTTATTTGAATCTTTTTAGACCATCTGCTATTCTAAAAATTCAGAATTCTTAAGTTCTTTTTTGACATTTCAATTACCCCGCTATCTTTCTCTTTAAAATTAAATTTATACCACAATAGGGTTAATAAAATTTCAGTTCTTTAGATTATTTAGTGATATTGTCTTTTTCTTGGACATGGATTTGAGGAAATACTAGATAGTTTTTATTTGGCCAATTGTTTTTGTTAGGTTGACTGATTTTGTTTCTGTTTAGTGAGATATAGTCTTACTCTGTATCCCAGGTTGACCATGAATTTTTTATGTAGACTAGGCTGTTACTGAGATCACAAATATTTTCCTACCTTTGTCTCTGCAGTACCGGAGTTAAAATTGTGTGTCATCACACCCAACCTGATAAGTCATTTAAGTGGTAATACTGACATGTTGTTCTTTCTCTAGTAGGTAAAAATTCAAATCTAATTGCTTGTCAACAAATTAGATGAGAAAACTTTAGAGCAAGATATGCAACAGTGTGAAAAATTATTTCAGTGACATTAAAGAGATTAATTTTTCTTTTGGCAGGCATATATCATTACTTAATCATTCAATTAATCACATGTAAGTGGCTTTTAATGTTCAAAAGAATGTAGGACCCATATTTTTTAGGTGTTAACAATACTTGCTATTTACTAATGACTCGTGTTTCCTTTTCTTGTCACCGAAAAAAATTCTTCCTACCATTAATCAGCATCAAGCATGGATGGAAGGGATATATCACCCAATAAAATAAAATATATTAAAAACTCAAAAGGATGGATTTTTTTCTTTTTGGTTTTTCGAGACAGGGTTTCTCTGTGTAGTTCTGGCTGTCCTGGAACTCGCTCTGTAGACCAGGCTGGCCTCGAACTCAGAGATCCGCCTGCCTCTGCCTCCCAAGTGCTGGGATTACAGGCATGCGCCACCACCGCCCGGCTAAAAGGATGGATTTTTAAAAATAACATTTAAGTAAATGCAGGTGTTTTTGTAACACCGTCTACCTGCTTTGTATGCACTACATGTTTTGTTCTATACATTATATAAAGCAAAACAAATAGATAAACTTAATGAGATATATTAATCATGCCATAAAACAGATACCAAGCAGTTTTACAAGGGACAGCTGTTTTCATCTGTAAATGCCTGAATATCTATACTGCATAGCATTTTCCTGCCTCTCATAAAGAAAATGAGTATGGTTAGTTCTTGTTCTACCTAAAATATGTTTGTTTATACAAATTATAATGTAAACAAATAAAAGTAATCACTAAGAATTTATGTATATTTGTAAAGATAGCAGAACACCTCCACCCACACATCTCAGTATATATAGTACTGTATAGACAATAAAATATACACTGATTTTTTTAAGAAAATCACACTTTTAGTTTTAGAAATTAAATTCTCAACATTTAATTCCCATGTGACAGTGTAGCATGTTAACAGATTCTGAAATATTCAGTTAAGTTAAAGATGTCTGTGTATTGAAGTAAAACGTGCCATGTCAGAAAGCCAGTGTAGAAGGAAATTACTAAAGGTGGTGATCTACAAAAATATCTTAGGTTAGGGATTCTAAGGTATGCTCAATAAAACATTTTATCAGTGCTTCCTTCCACCACAAGACTCAGAGAAAATCTCAGATCAATGGGTCAAATAATATTAAGAACCCAAGTATAGGCAAGGATACTCTGAAATGGTTAATCTCTGAGAATAACACAGTTATCATACTCATTATCTGATTGTAGCTGTGGTTACCTTAACAACACCAACACAAGGTCAAGCCAACAAACATTCCAGCATAGACAGGGGAGGCATTCGTGAGATCTCATCTCAAGTTGAGGAGCTATTGACAGCCTAGAGCTTTGGAAAAGAATCATTCAAGAATGTGTAAGAGTCACTAGTAAGTTGCCCATGATCCAGTGTATGGACCCTCAACCTTTTGCATATGTTCAGCACTAAATGGATTCACTGAGGTTTAGAGGAATTTTAATCCAGCAACATAGCTACTCTGCCAAGGGATCACATCTGAAGAACTACCAGTTATTTGTGATCTGGATGAAATGTAGACATACCACAGACATTTAGTACCTCAGGATAGGATGCAGTCATACCCTTATTATACATTGTTAATCCAAAACAATGACATCTAATTGAGGAGCAGAGAATGTGATTAATCAGAAAAAGATGGGTGAAAATGAGACAGAGATAGGATACATACATTTCTCATGAGAACAGACAGAAAACAGGTTACTTAAGAGTAGCGCAGAAAGCATGTGTGTGTGTATGTGGAGGGGGGAGTTGAATTGGGTTCATGCAGTCAGTTCTGTTGAGTTCAGTTGATTGCATATCAATTAAATGGAGTTAAGTTCCAGTGCAGTTTATGCAGTCAGTGCAATTTAGTTAGTGGAATTCAGAGGCAGTTTTACAAAGCAGAGAAAATCATACAGAATCTGAGAGAAGACAATTTGAATCAGTCATCTTGTAGAGGAGTTGGAGCCAGAAGAGCTGATTTGACCAGCTAGCCAGAGGTCAGAAAGAACTAGAAAGGACAAGTTTAATAATTAGCAAGCCTCCATGAAGACAATTACATCTGGTGAATAAAAGTTTTATAGAGAGGGATTTAAAAAAAAATAAGGTAAAAGAGAACTTACAAAGAATAAATGAAAATAAAATCAAAATGTACTATCTTTAACATTTAAGAGATCTTAATCCCTTTCTCTAATTCATAGCAGTATATTTTAATTTATCTTTTTCTAAATTCTCTCTTGCCTCTACAGAGCTTCTAGATATTTCCTTCATGTACTCAGACATATATTTTTATTTCACTTTATTGGAGATTATATTTTTGTTATTGTACAAAGCACCATCTGACACTTTTGTAATACCTCCAAATTAAATTTTTATTTCCTTGTATGGTATTATGTTTTGTTGATTAAAAGCATATGCTTCTAAAATCCAAGAAATTACATTCTGTATTGATAAATGTAATTAATGATTTTGTGATTAAATCATGTTAAATCATTTCAACAAATTATACAAGTGTCAAAAATACTATGTTTTCTTTTATATAAAATACTTTCTTTTCTATTTATAATCTCTTCTCAAAGCTATCATTTCTGTAAGTCAGGTTTTCTTATGCCTTTTATGCCACTATAACATTAAAATTCTCTACTTTGAGCTATAGTTGCAATTCTGTGTAAAGTTAGAAGTCAAGTGCAGGTTTCACCTTGAAAATGAACCTAAGTTTTGTTTCCGGGCTGCTAATTCTTGACATTGGTGATGTGTCCTCAATCAAAGTAACTCCTTATATTCATTAAGAAAATAGATTTTCTCTATCTACAACTAATCACTTGGAGAGAAGACTACCAGCAAGCATGGCATGGGGTGGGGGGAGAAAGGATAATTATGCTTGGTAATTTCTAAGTGTGATTTCCTTCTTAATTATGTTCCTTCCTATCAATTTACTCAATGACATGGATAGGAGAAAAATAAAAATGCATAAAGGGTCTTTCATTAAAATTGAATTATTGGTGTCATCTACTGATTTTATTCCATGAGGTTGTTAAATATTTTTATACTCAGGTATATTTTTCTAAATGCCTTTGAAAAGCAATTAAAGCTATTATCAGTACAAACATATTTCTAGGTTTAATTTTACTATCACCATCTTTACATGCAAATACATCTTTATTTTAAAGTAGTAAAAGATGGGCTCTTAAAGTGCCAGAGAAAGATTAGTATTTCACACTTCAAAGTCTTGAGTAAATAATTTACTGTAATTGATTTTTCAGTAAATACAAACTTTAAGACACTACTGATTGAAATCGAATAAGCCCAAACAAAATGAGGTTGAGTAAAGCAGTTAACAAAGAGACATGTGTATCAAATAAAATAAGGAACAAAATTTGACTTAAGTTTAGCCATTGTTACCTTTTGATTCATTTACAAACAAGCCATGTTCAATACAACATGCATCTTAACATTTATGGATGACAGAATTTGATATTTTTTTTGTAATCCAGAGCTTTGAGAATAATCTTTTTTAGGTGTATCCTTTTGACCAAAGCACATTCTTTCTTTTCATAACTCATTTTTCATTTTTACATTATACATGTATTAATATATACATTCAGATTATTTACAAATAAAGAAAGCTATGAGTATATCAACATCAAAGGAATTTGTTCTTTCGGTGACTAAAAATAAAGTAATTACATAAAATAGATGCTAATTTTTTGATATGGTGCCAAAACAAGATGTCAAGAAACTTCTATTGTATGCCTTTTCTGACTATTTATTTATGCTAGAGTTATTATTTAAAATTGCCCTTTGCTGAACTATGATAATATCAAAATAATGTGTAACACATAATTTATCTTAATTCTAAAATATCATTTTATATTGTAAATAACATTTCAATAATTAGTGCTACATGATTAAAATAAGTATAGCCACAATCAAAGAAAGCCATGCTAGCAAATAAATTATACTAAAACACCTTAAAACACTTCAAATTAGCAATCAATATTCCAATCCCCTATTCTCAGGAAGTATATAATACAGCATGTATTAATTCAATGTTTATAGTTCTAAGCTTAAACTGACTGACTCCAAAGATAACTTTTAACTTCTTTTAAAATATTTACTGCTGTTATTTACATAGAAAATGTCAATATATACTGTATAAAATATAATATCAGTAATACTCATAAATGAGGCATGTGTCATATTGGAATGAATTATTGTTACTATGATGATAAAGTTTTGAGTATTTGCCCCTGTTTCTACCTGCATTTGACAATGTAAATTAATCGTCATAATCCATCTACCTAATGTTATTAAAATTGTCAAATTAATTTTTTTAGAAATAATCTGTTGCAACATGGAAGTCTTCACTTTTACAAAACAATGTTGCTAAATGAAATTACATGAAGTTGAATATATTGGGCATACTAGGATGGTCTGTCTTACTCATAAATATGAAAAATCATATTGAGACATCAATAATACTTGAAAATATCAGTAATGGCATGAAAAGGCAAATTAATGGAAACTTTAGCATCTTAAATGATTGTGCCTTTTAAGTCAAAGGAGGCAGAATTTATCCACATATTTTAAATAGAGATAATGAATAGGACATCATTTATGGAAACAAGTCTATAAACATTCTGCTACAAGAGTTCTAAAGGCATATATGTAGAAAAGCAGGGAAGGTATCCAGTTTGACATGACTACAGCCACCTTGGTTATAACTGCTGTCTTTGTCCCTGAGGAGACAAGAAGTATCCTAAACCCCAAAGATAAGAAAATTCATTAAAACATTCAGTGGATTGTTTCATGTCACATTTATGAATATGAACATTTTTAATTACTATTATTCTTTAATCTTTTTTTATTTTTTATTGGTCATTTTGTTTATTTACATTTCAACTATTATTCCCCTTCCAGGATCCCCTCCACAAATCCCCTATCCCATCCCCCCATCTCCCTTGCTTCTATAAGAGAGCCCCCCAATCACCTATCCACTCCGGTGTCATTGCCCTAGCATGCCTATACATTGTGGCATTAAGTCTCACCAAAAGCCTCCCATCCTATTGATTCCAGATAAGATAGTCTTCTGCTACATATGCAGCTGAAGCCATGTGTCCTTCCATGTGTATTCTTTGATTGGCAGTTTAGTCTCTAAGAGCTCTGGAGTGTATGATTGGTTGATACAGTTGTTCTTCCTATGGAGTTGCAAACCCCTTCACCTCCTTTAGTCCTTCCCCCAACTCCTCTATCTTTTTTTAAAGTCCAGTAATTATCCTCTTCCTCATTGGCCTTCCCCATTCTTTCTCCCCCTCCCCTTGCCGCCAAGAGAATGGACCCACCCCCACCACCCTCACCCCATCAGACCTCCCTACTCCCTGGGGTCTCAAGTCTCTCAAGGGTTAGATGCCTCTTCTCTCACTGAGGACAGACTAGGCAGTCTTCTGCTATATATGTTTTAGGGGCCTCATATAAGCTTGTATATGCTATTTGGTTGGTGACTCAGTGTCTCAGAGATCTCAGGGGTTCAGGTTTGTTGAGACTTCTTGTCTTCCTATGGGGTCGCCCTCCTCTTCAACTTGCTTGACACTTAAATGATTAAACCCCAGAAACACTGCTGTGATGGTTATTATTGATTATCATCTTGATAGTCTTTAGAATCTTATTAGAAAAAAATCTGTTTATATGTATATTAAGAAGTACATAGATTACAGAGTTCTAACTACTAGGCTAGAACAAAGAAGTAATTTCAGACAGGAATCTAAATCTTAGGCTAGAACAAAGAAGGAAGCTTCAAACACGAAAATGACTTTAGGGTAGGACAGGGAAGTAGGCTCGGATATTTTGGTCATCCTGATAACCCCTTAGAAATAGTGATCATGTAAGTGATCATTTGTTTACTGTCTTGCTTGTTCTTTGACTATTTGTGTTTATTGTCTTGCTTGTTCCTTGACTACTTGCATCTATTGTATTGTTAGTTCCTCAGCCTAGAACTGACCTTAATACTTGCATGTAATTAAAACGGTATAAAACAAAAAGGAGGAGGATGGATGGTATAGGATGTTTCTGGGGATGATGGGGAAAGAGGGTAATATCTGAAATGTAAATAAATAAAATATCCAATAAAAAATTTTAACCCAAAAAATGAAGTACCTAGATTAAATTAAAAGGGGGGGGGACTTCCTGAGTGTAGAAAGCATTTGATCAGCTACAATTCCTGACTGCATTGAAAGAAAGTGAAACTAACATAAACATCAGTTGCTCTCTGCTTCCTGACTGCAGATTCAATGTGTCATAGAGTTTCATATTTATGCCACCATGTTATCTTTATCTTTTCTATGATGGATTTTCCCTCTAACTGTAAGCAAAAAAACAAAACAAAACAAAAACAAAAAAACAAAAACAAAAAACAAAAAAAACCTTATAAATCATTTCTTTCTGCCACTGAATACATGATTACTATTTCTTCTATCCATGAAAACATCTGTCTGTAATCCTATATTATACCACACTTTGTATTATTAAAAATATTTTTATATTTTGTCATCAAATCTTTTTCCTATGGTAGCCAATCCATCTCTATTGAAGTTTTCTGAAACGGATAATAAAATACACTCTATTAAATTAATGTTATACACTTTCTTTGTTTTTAGGAAAGAACAAGCTTCTATTTTCATACAGATAATAAAACCTAAGAAATAAACAGAACCATATTTTTACTAAGCTCTAAACCTTGAATGGACAGTAAGATTTAATATCTTATACAGATGTTTCTGAATTTGTAAAGTGCAATTATTGAAATTATCAAAAGGCAGTGATTAACTGTCTGTAGTGTAATGTATACAATTAATAAATTTACAACATAACCCCTACACATATTGCTCAGGTACTAGTATACAAGATGAGGTGAAAGATTCTAAGAGCCATAGGACTAGTACATCTACTATGTGATAGTCT
>NW_021625092.1:0-9855 GCF_004785775.1 Grammomys surdaster
GTGTAAGAGAATAGTTATCAGGACCTAAATCTATATGATGCTTCTTTTATGTAATAGAAAGCAGAATTTTACCTCTCATCTTTTTTTTTTTTTTTTTGGCTTCTGCTTCAATCAAAGAAAACAAATTACAGCAACTTTAAGATGTAAATGCCATCCATAAGGTTAAATGAAATATGTGCATTTTCTTAACTGAAAGGAAGAGAGAAAACAGAATAGTAGTGTGTCTTAATCAGAAAGGAAGTGCACATAAGTCATTTGTTAACATTGTAGCTCTGTGATGCAAGATGGCTTGAATGGGTTAAGGAACTTGCCATCAAGTCTAAAGCCCTAGGTTTGAGCCCCAGGATCCACATGATGAAAGAAAAGGTCTGATGCACAAGTTATTCTCTGACTTCCACAGGTCTACCATGGCACAATCGCACCTTCTCCAACACACAGAATGAATGAATGAATGAAGGAATGAATGAACAATGCAAGTCAATTTTTTCCTAAAATATGTTAATATGTATTTAACTTTTCTTCAGTCTATAAGAAAAGAAATATCTACAAATTTCAAACTTGTCTGTGTCCAAGGAATTAGACAGACTTTAGTCCAGAAATTCAAAAGCTGAGCTGGGATTAGAAGTCAGTCAAACACATGCTGGACAAGCATGAGAATCTGAATTTAATGCCAAGAACCAATATGAAATGATGGGTGTGGTTCCTTAAGAGACAGCTCTGAAGTTAAAACCACTTGCTGCTCTCACAGAGGACCTGGGTTTGGTTCCAAAGCATTTACAAGGCAGCTAACAGCTTTCTGTACCTCAAGTTCCAGGGGATCTCATACCCTCTTCAGGTATTTGTGGACATCAAGCACACATGTAGTACACATACATATGTAAAGGCAAAACACTCATATATATAAAATAAAAATAAAATAAATAAAAACTTTTAAAAATTGTTGTGTTAGAACACACCTGTAATTCAGGGGCTTAGCAAAAGCAGTAAGATGTCTGGTACTCACTGGTGCTGAGTAGATTAGTCAAGTAGGCTGACACCCAAGGCTGTCCAGTTTTCATACACTTACACATATGCCTTCACACACAGTGCATGTACACACACACACACACACACAAAATTATATACACAAAAAGAAGTGCATGAGTCACATGGTCCACCTTAGTAGTAGAGAACACACACAGGATCCTAAGCCTGGTGACATCAAGATTCCTGCAGATCTGGGCATGTGCAAGTCCCAGGCATCACTTTTCTTCTTTTCCCAAATTGCAGCAAGGACAAATGGCAGTTCAGCAAGTCACCGTATTAGCGGTCTTGGACAGATGTCTAACAATGTTGTCTAACCATATACTCTTGCTAACCCTCAGGAGTGCATTCAGAGCACACACTTGACCACAAGGCTACACATTATCAGAGGTGAGCTTACATACTAAGCAAGGAACTAACTCTGTTTCTCCATCAGAGAGAATTTAACAATCACCAAAATGAATGAGTTCCAATCACCCAAGATGATGAAAGACAAGAGTGATGACCTGATCCTAACAAATGTCTAAAACAACTTTTTAAAAACCATAATTAAATATCATTTAACAAAGCAAAACATATCACTTATTTATCTTTCAAACAAAACATAAAGAAACACTGCAGCATAATTTTAGGAAAATTCAGACTTTCACTCCATGCATCTGGAACAGGTTGAGTGAAGGAGCAAGATAGAACCAAGCAGACATTAAGTTTCTAGTGACACTTTTGTTTCATTGGCATTCAGACTCCTCTCAATGTCATACAACCTCACATCTTTCACACCCACAAAAATAATGTCATTGCAACAAGGCAACCAATCATCCTAGCTTCTGAAAACCACTGTGGTCCATCTATGGACCTCTATAAGTATTTCAAAGAAATGCAGTGCTAAAGGATGGGCCCTGTTGTATCTGGATTTCCCACTTAGCATAATGTCTTCTGTGTCATACTATGATAACATGAGTTGTTTTACTTCCTTCTGGCTGAATGAGAAACAAATTCATGCTGGAAGAGATGGTTCAGCTGTTACAGGCTAAGGTTCACAACAAAAACGACAAAAATAAAAGCATGTGGCATCAGCCATCAGATTCTTTATACAGGTCAAAAGAAGACAGACAGCGTCTTTAGCAAGTGCTGCTTGGAAACTTGGGAACACATGTAGAAAACTAAAACTAGATTCTTATTAATTGCCTACTCCAACATTAGTCCAAAATGGATCAATAACCTTAACGTAAGATCCAAAATTTCAAAACTTTTCTAAGAAACAGAGAGAGCATTTCATGTTAGAGGTTGACTTGTTGACTCAACCTCCAGTACACTATCCATGCCATGCTGTTCTTCAGACTGATTCCTACATAATCTTGTGGTAGTCAGAATCTTCTACCAGCCCATAGCCAGAACATCATAAACTTAACCTTTCCTTACCTTACCCATAAGTTCAGCTTACCTTCTGCTGCTCCACATAAGGTACTGTGACCCATTTCTCCTGCCCTATGAGTGACACCAGTGTCATGTGAAAACCAGGTCATATGATCTAGATACAGCTCAGTCTTGTTCTAATGTAGAACTTAACGTTAGTCCCACCACTTCTAGTCTTTAAGCTACAATCAATCACATCATTTTATTTATTTATTTATTTATTTATTTATTTATTTATTTATTTATTTATTTTGAGACTAAAAGATTGAAAGGGATTTCCCAAGTTTCTCTCAGCTTTTTTAAAAAACATTTCTACAATTCTCATATTGTCCTCACCAATAGAAAAGGTTTTGATGAATAAATTGTGCACTCAGGAAGCACCTTTTTAACTGAAGCTTGTTGAAAAAGAAATTTAGTATGAGGAAATCCATGAGCCTAGAAACTCAGCAGATGATGTTGTGGGGAACTTGTTTCTAGTCTTAACCATTACTTCAAAGGAAGAAGAGGGAACCAAAGTAAGATCAACTACTCTTTCCTACATCACTCACACCTACTATATAATCCTATCTTCTAACCCTGCTTGCATGAATAATGTGGGTTGGAGAGTATTCATGCTCTATATATTGTTGCATATATAAAAGTAAATTTATCAATACAGCATGCTGAGTCCCTTTACTATTGCTCATTATGTGTTTAGAGCTGTCTCCTTTTGGTTCGACAGTCTATCAGAGGGCCCATTCCTTTGAATAGATGCTTTCTTCCTTTCTCAGCAGGCATTAATCGCCTATAGTTCTTCATCTAGAGGTTGGGAGATTGGCTTGATCCACATTGACATGTCAACTGATGTTGTCATTATATGGTTACCAAAGCAAGACTTGAAATTTGATGGCATGAGTTGGCATGCTAATATGCGATCCAATTTAACTACATCTTTTCCCCTTTCAATAAATTCTTTTCTCAATTAAGTTTGTTCTTGAACAATTTAATGAATGGTATGATACATTCTAGTTATTCTCACCATTCTCTTATCTTCTTCCCACCTCACTCAATCTCTTTTTTCCCTACAAATGCTTTTCTCACATCCATATCTTTATGGATTTTTTGACCCATTATGTCAAAATAGAGACATCTGTAAAGTGGAAATTTCTGGTTTCTTTGGACACTCAGTTGTGTCATGTGATGTTTTTCTGGAAACTGTCTTATGAAAAGATGTTTTGTGGAAGCAGATGACGTGAGAGGATCTTTTGCTGAGAACACACATGTAGTGTTTTTCTGGATGCTGCCTGAAAAGGGAGCATGTAATGTTTTGCTAGAGCAGACACTTGAGAAAACATGTGATGTTTGGAAAATGTATAAATATAACCCAACAAACAGTGGATGACATTGTAACATTGTTTTGCCATGCCACTCTTTGCTGGTCTTTGTTGGATTTTGCTGACACTGATCTTCACTGAGACTCTGTGGCACTGGTTTGCCTTGCCTTCTTCACTGAGCATCATTTATTGTGACTTCATAGAGACAAACACAACAATGAAATTCTTGTGATATTCCTGCAACTACTTGCCACTTCTGCAGATTTGGACCTATTGGAAGAACCTTGCTACTTCTTCTGAATCTAACTACCATTGCTGATTCATGAATGGTGTTGCAAGTGGATCAAACTACCACTGTTGATTCATTTGAATTGAACTGCTAATATCCTGATGACGAAGATTGGAATTGCCCCAAAGAACTATTTCTAAACAGGTTCATATTCCACTTTGTCCTATTAATTTTTCCTTTCCTCCACCATTGATGGATAATGACCTATAAGAGAGATTAAAATGTTTAAGAACCCTTATTAAAGTAGGTTTAGAAAATTCTAAGCCTACACATCTGTGCAGTCATGAATTTAGAAATATTCATTTCTAAAATATTACTAAATATTCACATTTTTCATCTCATTTTGGATACATATTTGATAATATTTTTCTTTGTCTTAGTTCTAGACATTAATAAGTATTGATAATCAAGGAAGTACAAAATGCAAACAACAATATTGCTACCCAGAGACAACACGTGGATCATTCTTAGACATCATGGATTTTCGACATTTAAGTATTCTATAGTCATCCAATTGTCTCGACATATTTTCTACTATTTTATAACCTACATGTTTCAGGGAGTTATATATGGTCTGTCATCAAAATATATCATAAAATAGATAAGGTACATTTTTATGAGCAAGAAAGCATTTTAATTACATCAGATCATATTTATTATGGAAAATGTTACCTAATAGTTCTCATTTATCTTTGGTAAAGTCTCATCACTTCTTACAAGGGATGCATTTTGGAGTCCAAATTCTCAACATCAATCACTTTTCTTTTTCTCCTCCATGATATTGTTCAATTCCTTTTTTTTTTTTTTTTGCCTTTTCTATTTGTCTTGGTTACAATTAAGAATTAGAATTACCATAGACCTTGCATCTGGGAAGCCTTACAGTGCTCTGGGGTCTTAAGTTGAACTGAGTGGTTAAGTGAACAGAGAAGAGGCTCAGATTGTCTGAAAAAAAAAAACAAGTAAAATAACAGTATTCAAGTCTGTTGTCACTAAAGGGATGATCATGCATATTCGGAAAGTATTATCAGCACCGAGGAAACCGAGATCATTTTAGTGATTGTGAACTTGGGACTTGTCAATGGCTCTTCAGTCCTTGGACATGACAATCCTACTATGTTGCACGTATTTCTAACATCACAGTAACCAACTTGGAGATGGGAGGAGGAAGGAAGGAGGTATTTTTTGTCATCTTCCTTTAAAGCACAACAAGAGTCTCAGATTTACCTAATCCTTTACTGCTGAATGTGTTTTTCAATTCCTCTCACAAGGTCAGGGAATCAATCCCTTTATTCAGACTTGGACAAAAGTCTAAAATGAGCCATAGACAATCTCATTATCCCAGAAACTACAAGGACAATTAAAAGTTGAGTTAAGATGCTTTCAAAATGTAGATCCCACAGGGAACTTTAGAAGGGAAGCCAGGTAACAGAGGGGTAACTGGAGGAAGAATGTAAAAGAACACTCCAGAAGTAAGTAATTGCCCTCTGGAGATTCCCAAGCTCTGAAAGTTATGAGCCCTGTCTATCAGAGGAAAACCTCCATGTCTAAAAATACAAAAGGTAAGTTCTTCAAAGACTTTCTTCTAGAGGAGCTATATGCCCAGTCAAATTGAGTCCTTAACTTGAGGTGAGTACTCTGCTTCAGTGACTCACCCACAGGGAAAGTTGTAAAGAGATAGTGAGATGATGGATTCCAAACCTTTAGGAGTATCCAGGACTGCTATTGTAACCACTAGTGTATTATTCTTATTGACTGCTGCTAGACATGCTTTAAATTGTGACTTAGGTTATACATGCCATTTCATGGAGTCCTCCTTTGCAGTCAGTCATGAAATATACAATATAACTGTGATGCTCTAAACACCATAGATTGAACACTCCTAGAACAAAACATTGGAGCACAGAGGCTATTTTCCTGGCCTTGAAACACCTGTAGTGATGGGATGAAAAGGAATGGACAATGGATGGAGATGATAGAGGATCCACAGGATGTTGTGGAACCAAACTTTTCCAAAAGAAAAGACAGTAAATATTCTCAACTGTCAAATCTCAACAACATAATTTTTAAGGAACTGAGGCAGGTTTAATCCTGATCAGGTTAAAAAAAAAATGTTAGTAAATGTCAACAATGTAGGAATGATGAGAGATAGACTTTGGAAAGAGGCTCATGTATCAGAAGACAGCAAATGTCTTACTCTTGACCAAAGTGGTTTTCCCAGTTCTAATGATATGCCCCCTTATCCATTATGACTTTGGTCTTTGGTCTTTAAGACAAGAACTGCCATTCATTAAACTGCCCCCCCAAAAAAACCACAAGCTTATGTGTGATATAAATCCTATAATAATAAACTTAGTGACTCTTGCTTTTAAATTTATTTTTCATTCCTTCTTTATTTATATGGGAACACACAGGAAAATGGCATGCACATGGAGGTCAGAGCACAATTTGCAAGAGTTGGTTCTTTCCTTCTATCAAGTGGGTTCCAGGGATCAAACTCAGTTGTCAAGCCTCATGGCAGGCTTCTTCACACCATGAGCCATCCCACCAGCTCTGACCCTTATTTCTTGCCAATAATTTTACTATCTATGCATAGATAAAAGATAAAAGAGAAGAAAGCTATGGTTTTCATTATTTTTATCGCAACTATCTAAAACAAGAAGGAAACTTAATGTTTGCCAAATCTAACATGCTAATCTTTTAAGATGGAAAAAAAAGCTTACACTACAGAGATATGGCACTTTACCCAGTAATACGAAGACTAGATTTTATGCAGGCAGAAAGTTAGTTCCATTGCTTTAACATTCTTGTCATTGCTCCCAGTTTTGATAAGCAAATATTGGTTTTTTTTATTTACTTCCACTTTAAAACCTTCACATTTCTACTGCCTGGGAACACACCAGGACCTGTCTTCAATGACTGAGGTGATGTTGGAACTTACTCTGATAAGAGCATAGTGACAAAACCTTTCCATAATTTTTGCAAGTATTACGTTTCTGGAGACACAGAGGTCACCTTTAGACCCTGATAATCTCTGCTCCTGTCACTAGTCAGGGCCTACCAAGTATATGGTGTTTATCAAATACAGAAAGCTAAAATGAAATTTTCTAACTATCTGAACAAGGCCATTGATCAAATAAAGAATTGGTCTTTGTATAAAACCAACATCAAATGTTACTAAAATAAATAGGTTGGAAGTTCATACAGCAATGATGCTGACAGTCACTGTATACACATTTGACCTAGGTTCCTGAAATATCTTGCAACAGGGAGTCACAATTAAGTTTAATCATTGGGAGTTATTGTAAATGATCTTGTGCTCCACCCCCATCCTTTTAATTTTTTATCTTCTGTATGTTCCACTGTCACTTGTCCTCATGGTAGTGAATAAAATTAGCCTTAGTGATGTGAATTCTCTGAGTTCAGGAAGGATTTACTGAGTACTTTTCCAAAATGTACTTGTGTTCACTGGTTCATCTGAACTTACTTGACAGACTTTGCAGAAAGCCTTATTTTTTTTATTGTTGCTCACATGATTCCAATGAAGAAAATAGGAGGAAAGAAGTCAAGCAGCTTGTAACAGAGCAGGCTCCTTGCTCAAATAGGCAGGCTGGAGCTGAGATTCCCTGAAGGCACATTAAGAGCATTCTCTGCTCTAGAAGGAAAGATTCCAGTCTGAACCCACCATCCATGGCCCAGAAGCATCCTCCTCCTTGGACTATATCTGCCAACAACCTCTTCTGCCTCTCACTAGTAAGCTAGGTGATACCTGAGATCATAAGCACAGGCTTCACAATGGTTCTCGGGTGGATCTGAGACATGTGCAGGTGACCTCACCTTGCACTTAGAATCTTTAGGTGGAAAAATTAAAGGGAGAAGTATTCCTTCCATTTCTAGCAGGGTTCAGTGCACTCTAGATGGAATCTGGATACTTCACACTAGGATACTGATGAGCATTCTTTGTACAGCAATAAGTGACCTGGGAATGGTAACAAGTCCAAAAGGAACTACTTAGAGGAAGGGACCTGAAATATTCCAGTGCTCTGAATCCCAGCTAGCACCTCCCTAAGCCTGACTCTATCCCTTAACCTTCACTGGGAACCCAAAGCCACTTTCAATCTTTCATGGTTCTCACTGTGAGACTTTCTGGTCACTGCAGAGTCAGAACCAAAGGGAGGCCAGAGCAGTCTGCAGCACTGAGCGACGCTCTAGTCACCCCACCCAACAATTAGATGGGACTCACACCACTGTATCCACCATGGGAAATGAGAACAGAGTCACCTCTCTCAGAACTCACATGTTTGATGCTGTGACTCTGCTCTATGTTAATGATAATTTATTTTATTTATATTGTTTAACTATATGTGCACGAACTAGCTCAGTGACTTCCAAGGAATACACCAAACTCCAATATTTTTTATTTCGTATTTCATTCTGTGGAAACATTGATGGTCAAAGCACAGAGTCTTAATACTGAAACAAAATATTTCATAAAGGCTGGTTGAAAACATGAAGCCTGCTATATTCAATAAATGAATTATTTACCCGTTAACTATTTTGAGTAAAAGAAGCATACCTAGAGATTATAGTGCCAGCAAGAAATCTGAGGGCATTTAATTGGATTTTCTCAAGAATCTGTCAGCCATGATGGACAGTAGACAGTCTCATGTAAACTAAGATGAGAAAGGAGAATTCTCCAGAGTGAAAAGGATTGAGAGCTTTCTCATCACTTCATACGAGATGTTAATATGTCTGCCTCTCATTGTTCATCAAAAACTGACAGACTTTCTTAAATATTTAAACAAAAGGTCAAAACATCCTATGCAAGTTACATGTGATAAAAATATAGGGAAATGATAACTTAATTACAAAGGTTGAAATGTAATTATCCGAGTAATGACTTTGTTCTTTTCATAGAACTTAACACAATTTAATTAATGTTTGTAATTTTTAAAATTAATCTCTGTGTCTCTAGTTAAATTATATGAACCCAGAGGGTGTGACTTGTGATTCTGTCTTGTTTTTTTTCACAGATAAGAATGTTCACACTGTTCCCAGAACACATCAGATACCCTTTTCAAAGAGAGATGTCTCCTGGAGGCTGATGGTTATGAGGGGCATGTGGGATGATTCTTTTCTACACTATCACTTACACTGGAGTTTATTGAGAGTAAGAAGTGCAGCAGAATGGATGCTTTCAAAATATTTGTTTCAGGGGAATGCTGCAGCACCCATCTCAGGCCCAGTGGTACCTATAAGACTTTAGCTACTATTGTCTAACATGGAAGAATCTGCCTTTCTTTCCACTTTCCCTATTGTCGTTAAGACTTTTCCACTTTGATACTGTCCTCATTGAGATATTCTTTTTTTCCTTTGTTTCATTTTTAAATTTTGTATTATTTTCCTTTTTCCATCATTTGTTTTATGTGTTCTCTATCCTTCTGCATTGTCAGATTGCCTCTATATTTTCTCAACTTGCAGAGTCCTAGAAATGAAAAAGAGACAATTAAAGTAGGGCTTTATCCTCAGAATCTCGTGTATTTGTGTCAGTGGCCAAATCTTCCTTTTTCCTTTGTTTTGGATATATCCTTCCCTGATCACCTAGGTTAAAGCAACAGGCTGTGTCCCAGGTCCAGCTGCAATCCTAGCCTACGACTCAGTGCATAACCTATGGTGACACGTGTACTCATCCTCTCTGACCTGTCTTCCCCCTACTCCTAACCAGCAGTCCTAGCCGATTCATGAAGACAGACAATGCAACCTGGGTAAATGAGTTTATCCTCATGGGTCTCTCCAGTGACAAACACATCCAAGCTG
>NW_021625093.1:0-6424 GCF_004785775.1 Grammomys surdaster
GGAAACATTTTAACAAACACCAAAATGAGTGAGTCCCAATCACTCAAAATAATAAAACAGAACAGTAATGATCTAATATTAACAAACATTTAAATCATTTTTTAAAAAAACATAGTCATGTAACAAATTAAATAATTAAAAATAACAGATCTCTCATTTGTGTTTCCAACAAAACCAAGCAATACTTCAGCATAATTTCAGAACAATTCAAACTTTTATCCAATGCATAGGGAACAGGTTGAGGGAAAGAGCAAGATAGAATAGAGCAGATATTAAGTTTCTAGTGACTCTTGTTTCAGTGACATTCAGCAACCTCACAAGGTCATACAACCTCACATCTTTCCACCTTTAAACCATTCTTATCATACACAAACCAAAACACCATTGCAGCAAGGCAGCCACACTTTCTCCCAGCTCCTGAAAAACCACTGCAGTGCTTTCCATCTATGGACCCGTCAACTTTGACTATTTTAAATAAATGAGGCTGTAAAGGTGGTACTCAACTAATCAGGTCTGAATTTTTCACTGACTATGTCTTCTGTGCTCCATCACTGTGGAAATAGGAGTTGTTTTACTTCTTTCAGGCTGAATCAGAAACAAACTCACAGCTGAAAAAGACAGCTCAGCTGCTACAGGCTAAAGCTCACAACAAAAAATGACAAAAATAAATGCATGTAATGTCAGCCATCAGATTCTTGATATGGGTCAACAAAAGGCACTCTGTTTAGCAAACGCTGCTGGCAAAATTGGATACACATGCAAAAACCTGAAACTAGATTCTTATCACTCACTCCCTGCAACATCAACCCAATGAAACAAAAACTTTAATGTAAGATTCAAACATTTGAAACATCTAAGAAACTGAAAGAATATTTCATGATAAAGGTTGACTTGTTGACTCAACCTCCAGTACACTAGCCATGCCATGCTGTTCTCCAGCCTGATTGCTGAATAATCTTGTGCTAGTCAGAATCCTCAACCAGCCCACAGGCTGAACACCATAAACCTAAACTTTTCCTCACCTTACCCATAAGTTCAACTTACCTTCTGCTGCTCCCCATGAAGTACTAGGACCCATCTCTCCTTCCCTATGAGTGACAACACAATTGGTGTCATGTGAAAATTAGATCATATAGTTTAGATATAGCTCTAGTCCTGTTCTAAGCTAGAATGTAATGTCCCACCACTTCTACTCTCTAAGCCACACCCAGTCTCCTTTTTTTTTTTTTTTGAGGAAAAGAGGTTGAAAGAGTTTCCCAAGTTTCTTCCAGCTTTTTAAAAACATCTCTACAATTCTCATATTGTCCTTCTCATCAATAGAATAAATTTTGATGACTACACTTGGCACTCAGGAGGCACTTTTGTGACTAAAGCTTGCTGAAAAAAAAATATGGTATCGGGAAAGCCATAGCCCCAGAAACTCAGTAGCTGATTTGTAGAAACTGTTTCTAGTCTTAACCATTATTACAAAGAAAGAAGAGGGACCCATAGTAAGATCAACTACTCTGTCCTACATCACTCCCACCTACTATAATCCTATATTCTAAACCTGCATGCATGAATAATGTGGTTGGAGAGTATTTATGCTATATATCATATATTGTTGCATATATAAAAGTAAATTTTTAAATACAACATGTTGAGTCCCATTAGTGTTGCTCATTATGTGTTTAGGGCTAACTCCTTTTGATTGGACAACCTATCAGACAGCCCATTCCTGGAAAAGACAGGATTTTCTTCTCTCAGAAGTCATTAATTGCCTATGGCTCATTACCAAGAGGTTGTGAGATTGCCCACATCAAAATTGACATGTCAACCGAGGTTGTCATTATATGGTTGCCAAAAAAGAGGACTGAAAATTCACAACACCAGTTGGCATGCCAACATGTGATCCAGTTTTACCTACACCTATTCCCCCTTCAGTACATTCTTTTTTTCAATAAAATATGCTCATGGACAATTTAATGAATGGTATGATACATTCTAATTATTTTCAACTTTCTCTTATCTTCTCATCCTGTTCAACCTCCTTTTTTCCCAAAAACACTTTTGTCGCATTCATGTTTTCATGGTTTATTTTGGGACCCATTGAGTGACAAGGAGGCAGTCTGTGTAGTGATCAGCTTAGAACTATCCATTGGGGCCTGACAGGCTTACCAGTGATTACTGAAGACCGGAACTACCTCTCACCCAGATTCTATCAGTAGCCAATAATTCAGTGGGTAGGGAAAGGGAACCACTGATCCCTCCCTCATCAACAAATAGCTATTGTCAGGCCCAGATCCAGTACAAGAAACTGTGCCTGCAATGAGTTAATATTTGCAATAGATATGTTGTGCCCAGAAGATTTATACTTCTTTCAGCCTTTCAAAAGCCAGTCAGTTTCACAACGATAATTTACTGGAAATGCTAGAAATGAAAACAGTAGGTCAATTTCTTCATATTACTGTATCATTATATGAGGATATACCATATCTACAGATTTTTTCATCTCATTTGGATATATATTTGATAATATTTACCTTTGTCTTGGTTCTAGACATTAACATGTATAGATAATCAAAAAAGTAAAAGATAAGAGTTATGTCGCAATTAACCAGAAATAACCTATGGATCCTTTCTAGACAACACTATTTCTTGATATTTGAGCATTCTATAGTCATCCAATTGTTTGGATGTATTTTCTACCATTTTCCAACCAACATGGAGTTGCATAACATCTGACATCAAAATGTATCATAAAGTAGATGAAGTGCATTTTTATGAGCAAGAAGTCACTTTAATTATAATCCAGTCATATTTATTCTGGAAAATGGTACCTAATAATTCTTGTTTATCTTTGGTAGAGTGCCATCAGTTCCTACAAGAGATGACTTTTGGACTTCAAATTCTCAGCATCATTCTCTTTTCCTCTTCTTCCACGTGACGTTATTCAACTTCTTGCTTTATTTTTGCCTTTCCTCTTTGTCTTGGTTACAGTTCTGAATTAGATTTACCATAGACTTTGAAGTTGGGAAGCCTTACAGTCCTCTGGGGTCCTAAGTTGAACTGAGTGGGTAAAGGGAACAGAGATGAGCCTGAGATTGTCTGAAAGAGAAGTCATATAACAGTTCAGGTCTGTTATCACTAAAGAGATGATCATGCATATCGGGAAAGTATTACCAGCACCAAGAAGACCGAGATCATTTTAGAGACTATAAACTTGGAAGTTGTCAATGGCTCTCCAGTCCTTGGTTATAACAGTTCTACTGTGTTGCTCATACTTCCAACATCATAGGAATCAACTCAGAGCTGGAAGGAGGAAGGAAGGAGGTATTTTTTGTCATCTTCCTATAAAGCACAACAATGGTCTCAGATTTACCAAATCCTTTATTATTCTTTTTTTTTTTTCAGTTCCTCTCACAAGGTCAGAGAATCAATGCCTTGCTCCAGACTCCTGCCAAAAGTCTAAAATGAGTCATAGACCATCTCATTAGCCCAGAAACTACAAGGACAATTAAAAGTTGAGTTAAGATGCTTTCAAAATGTGGATCCCACAGGGAACTTTAGAAGCCAGGTAACAGAGTTTTAACTGATGGAAGAGTGTAAAAGAACACTCCAGAAGTAAGTAATTGCCCTCTGGAGATTCCCAAGCTCTGAAAGTTATCAGTCCAGACTAATAGAGTAAAACCTCCATGCTTAAGAAGACAAAAAATAAGTTCTTCAAGGAGTTTGTTCGAGAGGAGCCACATGCCCACCCAATTGAATCCTTTACATAAGGTGAGTACTTTGCTGCAGTGGCTCACACACTGGGAAAGTTCTGAGGAAGTAGTGAGGTGATGGATCCCAAAATTTTGGGAGCATCCAGGACTGCTATTGTAACCTCTACTATATCGTTCTTATTGGATGCAGCTGGATATGTTTTAAATTGGAACTTTGATTACATAAGTCATTTCTTTAAATCCTCCCTTGCTGTTAGTCATTCAATATGCAATTGAACTACAATGCTCTAAATACCATAGATAAACACTCCTAGAACAAAATATTATAGCTCAAAGGCTATTTTCTTGACCTTCAAATATCTGGACTGTTGGGGTGAACAGGAATGGACAAGGGATGGAGTTAATAGAGGATTCGAAGGATGGTGTGAAACTCAGCCTTACACAAAAGGAAAGAGGATAAGTATTCTCAACTGTCTAATGTCAAATGCATAATTATTAAGGAACTAACGCAGGTCTAATCCTAATCTTGTTTTTTTAAAAAGTTAGTGAACATCACACTGTAGAAATGATGAGAGAAAGACTTTGGAAAGAGGTTCCTGTATCAGAGGACAACTATTTTTATTCTTAGTCCAACTGATTTTCCCAGTATTAATGATATGCTTCTTTATCCATTATACTTTTGGTCCTTAAGACAAGAAGTGCCATTTGCTGAACTCTGCCCTTCCCTAAAAAAAAAAAAAAAAAAAAAAAAACACAGTTTATGTGTGACCTAAACTTTATGACAAGAAACTTAGAGACCCTTCAGTTTCTATGTTTTTTTTATTGTATTTATTTGTGTTGTACCACACATGAAAATGGCATGCAAAGGAATGTCAGAGCACAAACTGCAAGAGTTGTCTGAGATGTGGTTCTACGGATGAAACTGAGGTTGTCAAGCTTGATGACAGACTTCTTCACCTACTGAGACATCCCACCACCTCTGACATTTATTTCTTACCAAAATTTTCCTGTGTATGCATAGAGTGATGAAACAGCGAAGCGTAATATATTTCCTAATATGCTGTTTTTAAACTACCATACATATTTTTAATTTAATTTATTACAAAATATAAAGAATCTTAATGTTCACCAAATCTAATGTGCTATTTGAAAAGATGGATAAAACGTTTGTGCTGCAGAAATATTACTATTTACCTAATGAGACAAAGACTAGATTTTATACAGGCAGAAAGGTGCTCCCATTGTCCGACCATTCTTGTCATTGCTTCCGGATTTGAGAAGCAAACATTGTTATTTATTTACTTTCACTTTAAAATATTCACATTTCTAGTGCCTGGGGACATACAGGACCTGTCTTCAGTTACTAAGGAGATGTTGGAACTTCCTCTGATCAGAGCATAGTGACACAACCTTTCCATAATTTTTGCAAGTATAAGTTTCTGGAGACACAGAGGTCACCTTTGGGCTCCAATAATCTCTGCTCCTGTCACTGGTCAGGGCCTACCAAGTATATGGTATATGTTTATTAAATACAGAAAGGTAAAATGAAATTTTCTAACTATCTGAACAAGGCCATTAATCAAATAAACAGTTGGTCTTTGTATAAAACCAACATCAAATATTGCTAAAACACATAGGTGGGAAGTTCATACAGCAATGATGCTGACAGTGACTGTATATACATTCGATCTAGGTTCCTGAAATGTCTTGGTCCAGGGGTCGTAATTAAGTTTAATCATTGAAAGTCATTATAAATGATCTTGTGCTCCTCCCCCATTCTTTTAATTTTCTGATCTTCTGTATGTCTCACTGTCACTTGTCCTCATGCTAATGAATAAAGTTACCTAAGTGATGTAAACTGTCTTGAAATAGGAACAATGACTAGTAAGGATTTACTGAGTACTTTTCCAAATGTACTTATGTTCACTGGTTCATCTGACCTTACTTGACAGACTTTGCAGAAAGCCTTATTTTTTTATTGTTGTTCACATGATTCCAATGAAGAAAGGAAAACAGAGTTCAAGCAGCTTGTAACAGAGCAGACAGGCTCCTTGCTCAAATAGGCAGGCTGGAGCTGAGATTCCCTGACGGCACATTAAGAGCATCCCCTGCTCTAGAAAGCAAGACACCAGTCTGAACCCACCATCCATGGTCCACAAGCATCCTCCTCCTTGGACTATATCTGCCAACAACCCCCTCTGCCTCTCACTAAAATGTTAGATAATGCCTGAGATCATAAGCACAGGCTTCACATTGGTTCTCAGGTGGATTTGAGACATATGTAGGTGACCTCACTTTGCCCCTTGGATTCTTTAGGTAGAAAATTAGAAGGAGAAGTAATTCCTTCCATTTCTAGCAGGGTTCAGTGCACTCTGGATGAAATCTGGATTCTTCACACTATGATATAGATGAGGATTCTTTCAACAATCACAAGTGACCTGGGAATGATAGCAAGACCAAACAGAACCACTCCCTCTGATGACTCAGAGGAAGGGAGCTGAAATATTCCAGTGCTCTGAATCCCAGCTAGCACCTCCCTAAGCCTGACTCTATCCCTTAACCTTCACTGGGAACCCAAAGCCACTTTCAATCTTTCATGGTTCTCACTGTGAGACTTTCTGGTCACTGCAGAGTCAGAACCAAAGGGAGGCCAGAGCTGTCTGCAACACTGAGCGACACTCTAGTCACCCCACCCAACAATTAGATGGGACTCACACCACTGT
>NW_021625094.1:0-1008 GCF_004785775.1 Grammomys surdaster
CAGGGACGTCGCAAAGCCTTTGAGACCTGTGCCTCCCACCTGACTGTAGTCTCCATGTCTTATGGGATGGCCCTCTTCACCTACATGCAGCCCACCTCCACAGACTCCGCTGAGCATGACAAGGTGGTGGTAATCTTCTATGCTTTGGTCACCCCCATGCTGAATCCTCTCATTTGCAGTCTGAGGAACAAGGACGTGAAGGCTACTTTCAGTAGAGTTCTGATGAAGAACTTAGAATCAAATAATTAGAAGAAATTTTTCCAAACAAAAGGGGTTCTGCTGAAGATTGTGAACACATTTAATTGTGGTTCATGCATATAACCCACATATCAATGCCTGTCACTGAAGTTACTTTCCCAATCTTAGTCAGTATTGAGGTATGAGCTACACATATAACCTGTCCTTAAGTGTGCCTGTGTATGTGTAAGGGAATAATTATCAGGACCTAAATCTACATGATGCTCCCTTCAGGTAATAAGGAGCAGAATTTTACCTCTGGTCTTTATTGTGGCCTCTGCTTTAGTTCAAAGAAAACAAAATACTGCAACATTAAGATGTAAAGACCATGTACAAAGCTAAATGAAATATGTACATTTTTCTTAACTGAAAGGAAGAGAAAAAACAACTTAACAATGTGTATGAACCAGAAAGGAAGGTTAGTTCAGAGATCAGAGTAATGCACACTACTTTGTCAACACTCTATTTCTGGGATGGCAAGATGAATTAGTGAGTTAAGTTAATTGCCATCAATAATGATGATCTGTGTTTAATTCCCAAGACCCAGATGATGAAAGAAAATGTCTGACTCAGAAGTTATCCTCTGACATATACACATTTACTGTGGCATACTCACACCAGCCCTAATACACATTCAGAGCACACACCTGAACACAAGGCTACACTACACATAATCCGAGGTCAGCCAAGGTATTAAGCACGACAAGAACTCTGTTTCTCCATCGGAAACATTTTAACAAACACCAAAATGAGTGAGTCCCAATCACTCAA
>NW_021625095.1:0-1628 GCF_004785775.1 Grammomys surdaster
CACTCTAGTCACCCCACCCAACAATTAGATGGGACTCACACCACTGTGTCCACCATGGGAAATGAGAACAGAATCATCCCTTTCAGAACTCACATGTTTGATGCTGTGGCTCTGCTCTAGTTGTGTTAATGATAATTTACAATATTTATATTGTTTAACTCTATACACACAAGCTGGTTTGTTGACTTCCAAGGAATACACCGAACTCCAACATTTTTATTTCCTTTTTGATTCTGTAGAAACACTGATGTTCAAAGCACAGAGTCTTAGTATTGAAAGGTAAGTTTTCTTAAAGATAGAATAAAGGCATGAAGCCTGCTATATTTAATAAATGAGTTATATACCCATTAAGAAAAAGCATACCTAGAGATTAGACTGCCAGTAAGAAATCTGAGGACATTTAATTGGATTTTCTCAAGAACCTGTCAACCTCCATGGACAGTAGACAGTCTCATGCAAACTAAGATGAGAAAGGAAAATTCCCCAGAGTGAATAGGATTGAGAGCTTTCTCATCACTTCATACATGGTGTTAATATGTCTGCCTCCCATTGTTCAACAAAACCTCACAGTCTTTCTTAAATATCTAAATAAAGGCTGAAATTTAATTATTATCCAATTGCTGATCTTGTTCCTTTCATAGCATTTAACACAATTTAATTAATGTGTGTAATTTCTAAATTAATCTCTTTGTCCCTGCTTAAATTATATGAATGAAGACCTTGGGACTTGTCATTCTGACTTGTGTTTTGTACAGACAGGGACTCCCACACCACTCCTAGCACACAGGAGTTATTCATCACAAAGAGAGGCACATCCTAAGGACTGATGGCTATAGGGAGGAGCACGTGGGATGATTCTTTTCTACACTATCACTTACACTGGAGTTTATTGAGAGCAAGAAGTGCAGCAGAATGGATGCTTTCAAAATGTTTGTTTCAAGGGAATGCTGCAGCACCCATCTCAGGCCCAGTAGTACCTATAAGACTTTAGCTACTATTGTCCGACATGAAAGAATCTGCCTTTCTTTCCACTTTCCCTACTGTCAATAAGACTTTTCCAATTTCCTGCTTTCCTTACTGAGTTTTGTTGTTGTTGTTGTTCTTGTTGTTGTTGTTGTTCACTTTTACTTTCATTTTTAAACTTTGTATAATTCTCTTTTCCATCACTTATTTTATTTGTTCTCGATCTTTCTACATTGGCAGACTGCTCCCTATATTGTTTCAATTTGAAGAGTGCTAGAAATTTTTAAGGTACATTTAAAGTGGGGGTTGGCTCCTCAGAATCTAATGTATTTGTGTCAGTGGCCAAATCTTCCTTTCTCTATTGTTTTGGATATATCCTTCCCTAATAACCTAAGTTAAAGCATCAGGCTGTGTCCCAGGTGCAGCTGCAATCCTAGCCTAGGATTCAGTGACACATGTACTCGCCATCCCTGACCTGTCTTCCCCCTACTCCTGGCCAGCAGTCCCAGCCATTCCATGAAGAGAGACAATGCAACCTGGGTAAGTGAGTTTATCCTCATGGGTCTCTCCAGTGACAAACACATCCAAGTTGGACTCTTTGTCCTCTTTGGCATCACATACCTGCTAACTCTGCTGGGCAATGGGCTCATCGTCCTACTGATTGC
>NW_021625096.1:0-2195 GCF_004785775.1 Grammomys surdaster
TTCACGGTTTCCATAGAGATACCTTCTAGCCAGATGTACCTTTTTGGCTAGGATGGAAATAAGATAAAAGAGGATAATGGGGTTACTTTGATCAAAGAATGTTATATATGTAAGTAAAATTGGAAAATAATGAAGTATACACTCTGGATCATACACACTGTGGGGAGGCCACGGACCTGCACTATCTAGCAATCTCTTCTCCCACTCCAACAATTAGGTAGGGCTCCAGAACCTGATACCAGATAGGGAAATCAGGATGGAATTATGCTCTTCAGAACTCTTATATTTGAAGCTGTGTCTCTCTGCTCTGGTTGCTGTAATGTTAATACACTGAATGGCCTCTGTTACAGTAGGTTACATACACATTGATTGCCACAGAACATTCCAAAGTCCAATTTTTTAATTTTCTTATTTTAATCTGTGAATCTGCTGATGGTTTTAAATGCACACTTTATATCAAAAGGAAGTATTTCATCCAGGTGAGTTGGAAAAAATGGATTAAGCTTTCTTCCAAACCCCTTTTCCTCTCCCCACTCCCAGCCATATTTCTACTCAAATGTTTCCATCCCTATTACTCATCTGCTCTACTTCCATATCACCTGTGCCCTACCATCCCACCTCATTTAATGCATCCTCCCCGAATATCCCCTTTCTATCTTCCTAGCATCTACAGGTAGTTAAATACATGAAGCTGAAGATTCAAAACTAATATACGCAAAAGAGAAATGACATGGAGGGGGCCTGTATTACCTCGGTCGATATATTTTTTAACTTCATCCATTTTTTGGAAACTTTACAACTTTATTTTTCTACGGAGCTAAATATAATTTCACTGTGTATGTGTACCACATTGTCATTATCCTTTCTTTTGTTAATGGATATCAAGGCTGATTCTATTTCCTAAACAGTATAAATTAAGCAACAATAAGCCTGGCGCATTGTCTCAACTCAAGCAAATAATCCCTGCATCAATGCTCATGGTGGCAACCCTACTTAAATGCAGGAGGGCACATACATACAGCAAGATGCATGAAAGCAGGAGGCAGAGAGACTTGGAAGGAAAAAAATTTTGTCCCTAGTACTTAGCACAATTATACTTATTTGTAAATTTTTAAATTAATCTCTCTATTCATAAATTATAAGATACAAGAAAGAAAGACCCGACAGGTACAAAACGCCCTGAAATCTTCCTGGAACAATGAGCTCCTTAATAGAGATTCATCTCGGGGACAAAATCCTCCTCGACACAGATGCATGGAATGAAGAGCAGAGGAGAGGACGCCATGCAAAGCCATGACCTAGACTTTCAAGAAGCATGGATAACAATAGAACCGACATGTTGGAAATGATGCTGACAATCACGAAGGCATCCTTATTCTTCCCGTACATTTGATGGGAAGACATGGCCACTGCTATACCATATTATACAACCTGTCTTTCTGTCTCACTAACAATCAATGCTACCTTCCCCATGCCCAAGCCTTTTTTTATTTTTTCCTAGACGTTAAACTCCCCTTACTTTTCCTTTACATCTGTGATACTTTTCTTCTTTTCCTCCACCTCTATTATGGATTATATTTCCTTCTATGTTGATTGATTACTTATAACTGTTATGGCACAAGATGCTAAATATAAATTAATGACAAAATCAGGGGTGTTAACCTTCAGAAACTTATACTTTAGTATGAGAAGCCAAGTCTCCCTTCCTTCATTAGTTATCTGCTTGTTTGTTTGAAAACGAGGTTCAAAGAGCCCCTACAGACATGAAACCCCCTTTGTAGCTCAGGCTGTTCTTGATCTCTGATCCATCCGCCTCCAACTCCCACATGATAAGATAACAGGGAAGTGCCACCACGCCTATCTGTATTTTCTCCTCAGTCCAACATCCTCTCTGTTTATTTTCTTTATTTTTTTTTCAGGAGAATATATTCAATGCCCTCATTATTTCCTCCCTTAACCACTTAGGAAAAAAAAAAACAAGCCATGTACCAGCTCTAGTTCCAGTCCTAGTCTTGGACTTAGTGCAAAAGAGTAAAATGATATTTTAAGTTGCCTGTCCTTGATTCTACTTCCTGTACTTCTGGCCAGCTGGCCCAACTGTGTCATGAGAGAAAATGTGACCTGGGTAAGTGAGTTTATCCTCATGGATCTCTCCAGTGACAAACACATCCAAGCTGGACTCTTTGTCCTCTTTG
>NW_021625097.1:0-3804 GCF_004785775.1 Grammomys surdaster
TTCACGGTTTCCATAGAGATACCTTCTAGCCAGATGTACCTTTTTGGTTAGGATGGAAATAAGATAAAAGAGGATAATGGGGTTACTTTGATCAAAGAATGTTATGTATGTAAGTAAAATAGGAAAATAATGAAGTATACACTCTGGATCATACACACTCTGGGGAGGCCAGGGACCTGCACTATCTAGCAATCTCTTCTCCCACTCCAACAATTAGGTAGGGCTCCAGAACCTGATACCAGATAGGGAAATCAGGATGGAATTATGCTCTTCAGAACTCTTATATTTGAAGCTGTGTCTCTCTGCTCTGGTTGCTGTAATGTTAATACACTGAATGTCCTCTGTTTTGTTACAGTAGTTTACATACACATTGATCGCCACAGAATATTCCAAAGTCCAATTTTTTAATTTTCTTATTTTAATCTGTGAATCTGCTGATGGTTTTAAATGCACACTTTATATCAAAAGGAAGTATTTCATCTAGGTGAGTTGGAAAAAATGGATTAAGCTTTCTTCCAAACCCCTTTTCCTCTCCCCACTCCCAGCCATATTTCTACTCAAATGTTTCCATCCCTATTACTCATCTGCTCTACTTCCATATCACCTGTGCCCTACCATCCCACCTCATTTAATGCATCCTCCCCGAATATCCCCTTTCTATCTTCCTAGCATCTACAGGTAGTTAAATACATGAAGCTAAAGATTCAAAACTAATATACGCAAAAGAGAAATGACATGGAGGGGGCCTGTATTACCTCAGTCGATATATTTTTTAACTTCATCCATTTTTTGGAAACTTTACAACTTTATTTTTCTTCGGAGCTAAATATAATTTCACTGTGTATGTGTACCACATTGTCATTATCCTTTCTTTTGTTAATGGATATCAAGGCTGATTCTATTTCCTAAACAGTATAAATTAAGCAACTCAAATATAAATTAAGTATAAATTAAGTATAAATTAAGCGCATTGTCTCAACTCAAGCAAATAATCCCTGCATCAATGCTCATGGTGGCAACCCTACTTAAATGCAGGAGGGCACATACATACAGCAAGATGCATGAAAGCAGGAGGCAGAGAGACTTGGAAGGAAAAAAATTTTGTCCCTAGTACTTAGCACAATTATACTTATTTGTAAATTTTTAAATTAATCTCTCTATTCATAAATTATAAGATACAAGAAAGAAAGACCCGACAGGTACAAAATGCCCTGAACTCTTCCTGGAACAATGAGCTCCTTAATAGAGATTCATCTCGGGGACACAAACCTCCTCGACACAGATGCATGGAATGAAGAGCAGAGGAGAGGACGCCATGCAAAGCCATGTCCTAGACTTTCAAGAAGCATGGATAACAATAGAACCGACATGTTGGAAATGATGCTGACAATCATGAAGGCATCCTTATTCTTCCCGTACGTTTGATGGGAAGACATGGCCACTGCTATACCATATTATACAACCTGTCTTTCTGTCTCACTAACGATCAATGCTACCTTCCCCATGCCCAAGTCTTTTTTTATTTTTTCCTAGACGTTAAACTCCCCTTACTTTTCCTTTACATCTGTGATACTTTTCTTCTTTTCCTCCACCTCTATTATGGATTATATTTCCTTCTATGCTGATTGATTACTTATAACTGTTATGGCACAAGATGCTAGATATGAATTAATGGCAAAATCAGGGGTGTTAACCTTCAGAAACTTATACTTTAGTATGAGAAGCCAAGTCTCCCTTCCTTCATTAGTTATCTGCTTGTTTGTTTGAAAACGAGGTTCAAAGAGCCCCTACAGACATGAAACCCCCTTTGTAGCTCAGGCTGTTCTTGATCTCTGATCCCCCCATCTCCAACTCCCACATGATAACAGAGAAGTGTCACCACGCCTATCTGTATTTTCTCCTCAGTCCAACATCCTCTCTGTTTATTTTCTTTATTTTTTTTTCAGGAGAATATATTCAATGTCCTCATTATTTCCTCCCTTAACCACTTAGGAAAAAAAAACCAAGCTATGTACCAGCTCTAGTTCCAGTCTTAGTCTTGGACTTAGTGCAAAAGAGTAAAATGATATTTTAAGTTGCCTGTCCTTGATTCTACTTCCTGTACTTCTGGCCAGCTGGCCCAACTGTGTTATGAGAGAAAATGTGACCTGGGTAAGTGAGTTTATCCTAATGGGTCTCTCCAGTGACAAACACATTCAAGCTGGACTCTTTGTCCTCTTTGGCGTCACCTACCTACTAACTCTGCTGGGCAATGGGCTCATCGTCCTGTTGATTGCACTGGACCCACGACTCCACCTGCCCATGTACTTCTTCCTCTGTCACCTGTCAGTGGTGGACATCTGCTACACCTCCAGTGGGGACCCCAGATGTTGGCACACTTCCTCATGGAGAAGACCATCTCTTTTGCCCTATGTGGGACACAGCTCTTCTTTGCTCTGACTCTTGGGGGAACTGAGTTTCTATTGCTGGCTGCCATAGCCTATGACCGCTATGTGGCTGTCTGTGATCCATTGAAGTACACAGTGGTGATGAACCCAAGGCTCTTCATCGGTCTAGCAGGTGTCTCTTGGTTTGTGGGTGTAGTTAATTCTGTTGTGGAGACAACAGTCACCATGCGCCTTCCTACCTGTGGGCACAATGTCCTCAACCATGTGGCCTACGAGACACTGGCACTGGTCAGACTGGCCTGTGTGGACATCACCCTCAACCAGGTGGTGATACTGGCCTCTAGTGTGGTGGTGCTGCTGGTGCCCTGTTGCCTGGTCTCTCTGTCCTATGCCTACATTGTGGCTGCCATCATGAAGATCCGCTCTACCCAGGGATGCCACAAAGCCTTTGAGACCTGTGCCTCCCACCTGACTGTGGTCTCCATGTCTTATGGGATGGCCCTCTTCACCTACATGCAGCCCACCTCCACAGACTCCGCTGAGCAGGACAAGGTGGTGGTAGTCTTCTATGCTGTGGTCACCCCCATGCTGAATCCTCTCATTTACAGTCTGAGGAACAAGGATCTGAAGCTACTTTCAGTAGAGTTCTGATGAAGAACTTTGAATCAAATAATTAGAAGAAATTTTTCCAAACAAAAGGGGTTCTGCTGAAGATTGTGAACACGCATATAATCCACATATCAATACCTGTCACTGAAGTTACTTTTCCAATCTTAGTATTGAGGTATGAGCCACACATATAACCTGTCCTTAAGTGTGCCTGTATATGTGTGTAAGGGAATAATTATCAGGACCTAAATCTACATGATGCTCCCTTCAGGTAATAAGGAGCAGAATTTTACCTCTGGTCTTTATTGTGGCCTCTGCTTTAGTTCAAAGAAAACAAATTACAGCAACATTAAGATGTAAAGGCCATGTACAAAGCTAAATGAAATATGTACATTTTTCTTAACTGAAAGGAAGAGAAAACACAACTTAACAATGTGTATGAACCAGAAAGGAAGGTTAGTTCAGACATCAGAGTCATGCACACTACTTTGTCAACACTCTATTTCTGGGATGGCAAGATGGATTAGTGAGTTAAGTTAATTGCCATCAATAATGATGATCTGTGTTTAATTCCCAAGACCCATATGATGAAAGAAAATGTCTGACTCAGAAGTTATCCTCTGACATATACACATTTACTGTGGCATACTCTCACCAGCCCTAATACACATTCAGAGCACACACCTGAACACAAGGCTACACTACACATAATCCGAGGTCAGCCAAGGTATTAAGCACGACAAGAACTCTGTTTCTCCATAGGAAACATTTTAACAAACACCAAAATGAGTGAGTCCCAATCACTCAA
>NW_021625098.1:0-1546 GCF_004785775.1 Grammomys surdaster
CACTCTAGTCACCCCACCCAACAATTAGATGGGACTCACACCACTGTATCCACCATGGGAAATGAGAACAGAATCATCCCTTTCAGAACTTACATGTTTGATGCTGTGGCTCTGCTCTAGTTGTGTTAATGACAATTTACAATATTTATATTGTTTAACTCTATACACACACGCTGGTTTGTTCACTTCCAAGGAATACACCAAACTCCAATATTTTTATTTCCTTTTTGATTCTGTAGAAACACTGATGTTCAAAGCACAGAGTCTTAGTATTGAAAGGTAAGTTGTCTTAAAGATAGAATGAAGGCATGAAGCCTGCTATATTTAATAAATGAGTTATATACCCATTAAGAAAAACCATACCTAGAGATTAGACTGCCAGTAAGAAATCTGAGGACATTTAATTGGATTTTCTCAAGAACCTGTCAACCTCCATGGACAGTAGACAGTCTCATGCAAACTAAGATGAGAAAGGAAAATTCCCCAGAGTGAAAAGGATTGAGAGCTTTCTCATCACTTCATATGTGGTGTTAATATGTCTGCCTCCCGTTGTTCACCAAAACCTCACAGACTTTCTTAAATATCTAAATAAAGGCTGAAATTTAATTATTATCCAATTACTGATCTTGTTCCTTTCATAGCATTTAACACAATTTAATTAATGTGTGTAATTTCTAAATTAATCTCTTTGTCCCTGCTTAAATTATATGAATGAAGACCTTGGGACTTGTGATTCTTACTTGTGTTTTGCACAGACAGGGACTCCCACACCACTCCTAGCACACAGAAAATATTCATCACAAAGAGAAGCACATCCTAAGGACTGATGGCTACAGGGAGGAGCATATGGGATGATTCTTTTCTACACTATCACTTACACTGGAGTTTATTGAGAGCAAGAAGTGCAGCAGAATGGATGCTTTCAAAATGTTTGTTTCAGGGGAATGCTGCAGCACCCATCTCAGGCCCAGTGGTACCTATTAGACTTTAGCTACTATTGTCCGACATGGAAGAATCTGCCTTTCTTTCCACTTTCCCTACTGTCATTAAGACTTTTCCAATTTCCTGCTTTCCTTACTGAGTTTTGTTGTTGTTGTTGTTGTTGTTGTTCACTTTTACTTTCATTTTTAAACTTTGTATTATTCTCTTTTCCATCACTTATTTTATTTGTTCTCGATCTTTCTACATTGGCAGACTGCTCCCTATATCGTTTCAATTTGAAGAGTGCTAGAAATTTTTAAGGTACATTTAAAGTGGAGGTTGGCTCCTCAGAATCTAATGTATTTGTGTCAGTGGCCAAATATTCCTTTCTCCGTTGTTTTGGATATATCCTTTCCTAATAAACTAAGTTAAAGCATCAGGCTGTGTCCCAGGTGCAGCTGCAATCCTAGCCTAGGATTCAGTGACACCTGTACTCGCCATCCCTGACCTGTCTTTCCCCTACTCCTGGCCAGCAGTTCCAGCCAATCCATGAAGAGAGACAATGCAACCTGGGTAAGTGAGTTTATCCTCATGGGTCTCTCCAGTGACAAACACATCCAAGCTG
>NW_021625099.1:0-3692 GCF_004785775.1 Grammomys surdaster
GTAGAAACACGTTTATTTCCCTAAACCAAAATGGTGGCAGAAGACGACCCCCAGCCCTGGGAAAAGCCCTTATATACCCTAGAGCGGCGTAATCACCTCTGATTGGCTGTATACTCGTAGCGCGCCAAACGCCGTGGGATGGGCTTAGTTTTGGCGGGCTTTACCATGGCACATGCGCAGTTTATTTGTTTACTAGGAAGAACTATGTCTGACAGCGCCACCTAGCGATGGCGGACTTTGCCAGCACCTGCCGCGGCTCCCAACATCTGCCCCTTTTTTGTTTTAAAAAACAGAGGGTGGTAGGGGTCCCTGGGAAGGTTACGTAACTCCCATATTTGGGGGTCTCACGGCGGGTCTGAGTCTCTCAGAGGGTGGTGCTCAAATGTTTGAGGCTTTACAGGGTGCCTATACCAGAAGCCCTAGGGTGCAGCGGCTGAGGAATCTGTCTACTGGCTATTTCTTTTTTTTATTTGTTAAACAGGCACTGGTCAATGTCCCGTGTCTAGGCTGACTGACATTTTTCTACGCCCAGCATCAATAGGGCTAACACCAAGGAAAAGCAAGCCACCCTGTCTTAGGCTGCGAGGGATATACCCGCGCCCGGGTCATTGCCACTCGCTAATCCCGTCATGGGGTTGGCTTGTCATCAATTCCTCAGTTGTCTTCATGGTGTAAATCTGGCATGTGGCATCAGCCTAATTCCCATCATTGGGACCAATGGCAGCTGTCTTGGAGACAAAAGGATGGAGTTATCTAACTGGCTGTTCTTGGCCTGTCTAGTGTGGTACCGGTTATGACTCAAACCCATGGTCGATCGAGCGAATTCCATCTTGGGGGAATAAGCGTTCAAGAACCAACAGTTCAAGACCGTCTCCCTTACCCTACCAGGTGCAATGGAAACAAGTCCTCCGGGTGCAAGGGCTAAGGGGAACAGAAAGAGAAGCAAACACCCATCCCTGTGCAATGGAGTCATCTCCTAGGGGTGCAAGGGCTGTTTGTCTCAAAATTCAGGTACCACAGCTACAGACAAGAATCAACCAGGCCAAGACTCCTCACTGACCCAGTGTAAAGGGCAAATCTTCTGGGGTGCAACGCTGATGGCCTAACATTTAGCACCACCACTCGTGAGGGGGAGACTGCTTATAATTGAGGCAGTGATAACCACACTGCAGGGGAAGCCCCTAGTACTTTGGAAGCGCCTGTGCAAAAATAGCCTTGTCAAGATTTTGTTGAGCTCTGAGTTTGCAACCAACCAAGGATGAATACTAATCCACAACTTAGGGTATACCAAACAGGCCTACTCCCACCCACTTAAAAAAGGGAAGAAAAAGAAAAGAAAAGAAGAAGGCTGAAGAATTCTAGGAGGACAGTCCCTCAGTCAGGGACAGATCCACGTGCGTCGAGTTGATGTTCACCACAGCTGCTCTCAATTTTCTGAGTGTCTCACTGAAGTTTTCTGAGCAGTTTCCTGTAAGATACTGAAACAATTTTCTGGACAGATTAGTTACACGAGCAAAGTTTTCATACTGTACACTGGTGATGTAAAGTGTACCCAGTTTTCTCTCATATCTCAATTGGGCTAATTGAAAGAGGATGTCTAATCTCTCTCTCACTAAATCAAGGCGTTGATTAAGGATCATTAGCCCGCCTTTTAGTTGGGTACTGGCGGAGGTTTGAAGGTTAACAGTCTCTGCCACCGTGGCTGACAATTGGGGGTAGTGCCCACCTGAACAGAAGTTGACATAGTAATCTCAGTGGCAGTGGCGGTAACGGCACTAATTAATATCGTCGTCACTATGGCTGCAGTTATACCAAAATCTCTTTTTTGTCTAAATAATGACAGAGTGGAAGGAGTCTCCACGGGGATGGGAACCCTTCGAGTGACTCTGGCAACCATAGTGCGAGTGAATCTTTAGAATTCCAACACTGGGACATCCAGCAGGTTTTATTGGTACAATTCTTAAAGGTGGAATTTGATAAAATAAACAAAAATACTAGGAACCTGTATCCCTTGGATCAGTACAAGGGCTATCATCAGAGCCTGGAGGGTCTGTCTGGGTGTCACTTAGTCGTCTCGTCAGCCGCTCTGGTAACCAAAACGGATTGTCTTCTTCCTGTGGAAACACACAGACCGCTCCCCTGGGTCTTAATAAAACAATATCTGGGCCCTTCCATTGTCCGGTCAAAATATCCTTCCATTTCACCATCTCTTTCGGCCTCTCAGGCTCTAAACAGTGACGGTCAGCAGCCGAATGGCCCTGACTGTCCAGATTTAAAATATTGAGGGTAAAAAGTGCTATAGAAATGATGACTCGTGGCACTGAGGGTAGAGTCTCCTCGACTCCTCCCTTTTGTTTTATTAGATGAGACTTAAGAGTGTGATGAGCCCGTTCTATGATGCCTTGTCCTTGAGGGTTATAAGGGAGGCCTGTCAGATGGGTTACCTCCATTTGGCGACAAAACTGTCTAAACTTTTGAGAAGTGTACGATGGCCCATTGTCCGTCTTAAGAATTCTAGGCTTCCCCCAGGCACTCCATGCCTCAAGGCAGTGTTGAATAACATGTGCTGCCTTTTCTCCGGTCAACGGAGAAGCAAATATAATTCCAGAATAAGTGTCAATGGAAACATGTAAATATCGTAATTTGCCAAAGGTTGGGATGTGAGTAACATCCATTTGCCAAATCTGTAGTGGCCGAATTCCTCGTGGATTAATTCCTACATGAGGCACTGGTAAAAATTGACAGCAATTCTGACATTGAGTAACTATATCTCTAGCTTCCTTTCTAGTTATCTCAAACCGACGACGTAACGTCTCTGCTGTCACATGAAAGTTTTTATGAAAATCCTTGGCCAAATCTAATTTGGAAGATAAGGCGATAGCAACCAATTTTGTGGCTCGATCCGCTAGGTCATTCCCATGAGACATTGGGCCTGGTAGACCTGAGTGAGCCCTGATATGTGTAATAAAAACCGGGAATCTCCTATTAACTAAGGCGAATCGAATCTTTTGAAAAACTTTTACGAGTCTACTAGATGGTCTAATTAGCCCAGCCACTTCTAAGGCTTTAACTGCATTTACTACATAAAAGGAATCTGAAACAATATTTAAAGGGCCTGGAAAGGTTTCAAGAACCTCCAGAACTACCAAACATTCCACAACTTGAGGTGAGGTCTCATGATATTGTTTGGCAGTGACCTTATTATCAATTACATAAGCACCCACACCTGTCTTTGACCCATCTGTGTAAACTACCACTCCATCCGGGAGCGGCTTTTGAGATAAAACCTGTGGAAATACAATAGCTTGAGTTAAGGCAAACTGTAAAATGGGATGTTTAGGGTAGTGATTATCTATTTGACCATTAAAGGAGGTGACCAACACGGCCCAAACATCAGAGGTAGCAGTTAATATTTGAACTTGATATGCAGTATAAGGCACTATTAAAACTTTAGGCTCCCTTCCAAAATGAGTGACAGCTGCTTTTAATCCCCGTAAGGCAAGCTGAGCAACCGCATCTGGATACCATTCAATAATCTTTGCAGGAGATGCATTAGGATGAATCCATAATAAGGGCCCATCCTGCCATAATACGGCAGTTGGTAAATGTCTGGTTTTAAAGACACACAGATTAAAAGTTTTGGTTTCATCAATGCGTTTTAGCTGAGCTTCCTGCAAGGCATCCTCCACCAA
>NW_021625100.1:0-3578 GCF_004785775.1 Grammomys surdaster
TCATCAATGCGTTTTAGCTGAGCTTCCTGCAAGGCATCCTCCACCAATCGCAGGGCATGGTTTGCAGCCGGTGTTAACGCTCTTGGTGAGGAAATATGGGAATCTCCTTCCAGAATGTCAAACAAAGGTTTTAATTCAGCAGAGGGAATTTTCAAAAATGGTCTTAACCAATTTATATCACCTAATAACTTTTGAAAATCATTTAAGGTATGTAAATGATCTCTGCGAATTTCTAATTTTTGAGGAACTATTTTCTCAGGGTAAATAACTGTCCCTAAAAAGGAACCAATTTCTGAAATTTGAACCTTCTCTGTGGCAATATGCAGACCCCACTGTCTTAATGTAGCAATTAATAAAGGATATGAGTTCTGCAAAATGGTCAACTCTTTATGTCATATTAAAATATCGTCCATAAAATGAATCAAGAGTAGAGAAGGAAATTGTTTCTTAACAGGTTCAAGGGCCATTTGTACATACAGCTGACACATAGTAGGACTGTTGGCCATGCCTTGAGGCAAAACTGTCCACTGATATCTTTTATCTGGCTCAAGGTGATTAACAGCAGGTAAGGTGAACGCAAATCTTTGCCTATCTTGCGGGTGTAGGGGAATGGAGAAAAAGCAATCCCTAATGTCTATAATTATTATCCTCCACTGCTTAGGTAAAGCAGAGAGCAGAGGCAGGCCTCGTTGCACTGAGCCAAACAGCTGCATCTGTTTATTAATGGCCCTTAGATCATGGAGAAGTCTCCATTTTCCTGATTTCTTTTTTATAACAAAGATAGGGGTATTCCAAGGAGAAGTAGAAGGTTCTAAATGACCAAGCTGTGCCTGTTTCTCAATCAGCCTTGTAGCAGCTTCCAATTTCTCAGAGGATAGGGGCCACTGAGGAACCCACACGGCTTCCTCTGTAAGCCAGGGTATGGGCAAGGAGCCCTCAGTGGCAACTAGGGAAAACCCAGACCTTGTCTCCCTGTATTACTTTCTTGTGAAATTGGGTTCAACCTTCCTTGTTCCTTTCTGCCAAGGCCTTTTCCTTCCTTATATCCCATTCTTTTCATAATATTAATAGCTTGTTGAGAGTACTCATTAGTTAGTGTCAGTCCCAGGTCTTGTAAAATGTCTCTTCCCCAGAGGTTAACGGGGAGAGGAAGCACATAAGGTATAAAGCTTCCTGTCTGACCCTCTGGCGTCTTCCAAGTCAAGGAGCGTGAACTGACGGTGGGGTTGGCCTCATATCCCAACCCTTGTAAGGAATGGGATGACTGTGTAACAGGCCACGTTTTTGGCCACCAGTTAGAGGAAATAATACTTTTATCAGCTCCTGTGTCTAAAATTCCTGTAAAGCTCTTCCCTTCTATTGTTAATTGTAAAGTGGGTCTGGTTTTGAGATCCACTACTAAATGAGCAAAGTCAGTTCCTGAAGAACCGAACCTATTGGCACCTCTTGGCGCCCCGGTGGATGGAAAACAATTATGTAAACTTGGAAGAATAACCAATTGAGCAATCCTATCTCCAGGGGAGATAGAAAATATGCCTTGTGGGCAAGAACAGAGAACTTGAAGTTCTCCTGTATAATCTTGGTCTATGACACCAGGATGAACCACAAGCCCCTTCAGGGTAAGAGAGGAGCGGCCTATAATGAGGCCAACGCTTCCCTCAGGCAGGGGACCTTTAAAATCAACCGGGATAGGTTGCACACCCTCATGTGGCATTAATAAGAATTGGGAGATAGACCGGAGGTCCAACCCTGCGGACCCTCTAGTAGCTCTGTAGTTAGAGATCTCCCCCGGTTGTAGGCTTGTGTCCCATATTTTTTGGGGCCCTGAGACATTGGGCCCGGATATTCGTTTTTTGAAATATTTTCATCTCTTTCTATAGGGGAGGGATCATGTTGAATAATCCTTCCCTGAATGTCCTTAACCGAGCGACATTCATTGGCCCAATGATATCCCTTCCTGCATTTAGTACATAACCCAGGGGTTTTCTTTTGTATAGGAGTACGACATTCTCGTTTCAAATGACCCTGTTTACCACAATTATAACATACTTTACGGCCGCCAGGACCTGAGCGGCTCTGGCCCTGCAGGATAGCTGCTGCCAGGCCAGCGTCAGTCAGTGGGCCTCCAAGACCTCGGCAGACCTTTATCCAATCTGTCAGCCCTTTGTTTCTCCTAGGGGCAATAGCTGCCTTACATTCTGGTGAGGCATTTTCATATACTAATTGCTCGATCAATGGCTTGACTTGCTCTGGGTCTCCAAAAATTTTGCCTGCTGCTTCTGTCATTCTAGCAACAAATTCTGAGAAGGACTCCTGGGGGGCTTGTAATATTTTTGTTAAATTTCCTCCAGCCTCGCCCCTTTTCGAGAGGGCCTTCCATGCCTTAATTGCGGCGGCGGAAATCTGGCCATATGCTCCCCAATCATAGTTAGTCTGGTCAGCAACATACTGTCCTTGCCCTGTTAATAATTCGAAAGTCCACTGTCTCTGGTTGCCCTCTGCATTAGCATTGGCCTTTGCCTGTGCTTGAGAAGCGTCGTGCCACAAGGCCTTCCATTCCATATACTGTCCCATATTAGGGAGGGCAGCTTTTACTGTGTTCTGCCAATCATTCGGAGTCATTGCCATAGTGGCAAATCTCTCAAGCTGCATAATTGTAAAATTAGCATCAACTCCATATTTGTTAACCGATTCAGCAAATTCTTTGATAGAAGCATACTCTACAGGCGCGTGGACACGGCCTCCTCCCGCGTCCTCAAACACTGGAAAAGCTTGTAACATTTTTCTTTTGTCTTCCTCTGAAAGGAAGGAGCTTGAGCCGCGTCCGTCCACATGAGGCGGAAGTGCGCCGGGAACATTAGGTTGGGAGGGCGCTACAGGCCGAGAGGCCGTCCGGCTTCTATCTCTCGTTTTCCCCTGCTTTGGATTTTGCGGCGGTAACTGTTTACCTATTTCTTCATCTGAGTCCTCTGAGGAAGTTATCCCCTCCGACTCAGAGGCATCACGCCCCAGCACTTCCTTTACGGGATAAAGAGATCTTTTTCTGAGGCTTCCTATTCTCCCGTCTCTCCCAAGAGCGTTCTTTCTCTCATCTCTCACTTCCTTGGACTGTGTGTCTTTGGAAGGGCCTTTTTCCTTAAATATATTTTTTCTTCCTTTTTCTTTCTGAATTCCTAAGCGCTTCTGTCCTGTCTCTGTCTCTGACATGCTGATTTGTACTATTCTCCGAACCCTCACGAAAACCAGGAGTAAAAAAAGTGATGCTGCTAGCACCATGGCGAAAGCCTCTAACGTTCCTGCCAACTGGGGAGGGAAGTGAATCAAATCAAATCGAAACATATCTTTCAGAGAACGTTACCCCGTCCTACGGTTCTGGATTCTCGATGATGAGCAGCGGGTCTTCTAAAAACGTGCCGGCGATGGAAAATTCTCCCGGGTTTTTCGGCACCAAATGTGCGGGGCGCGCGTGTAGTGGTCTCGCCGGCGAAACCATACACACACGCACACACACACATACACCAGAATCCTTCTGTAGAAACACGTTTATTTCCCTAAACCAAAATGGTGGCAGAAGACGA
>NW_021625101.1:0-3224 GCF_004785775.1 Grammomys surdaster
GGACGTTCCTGGAAGGAGCCGGCTGGACTGGTTCGGAGAGTGGAACGTATTGGAGAAGCGGCGCAGGATTAAACTGAAAGCAGCGCTACGAGAGTGTGAGCTTTGATCGCGCCATGGGAATTGTGAGTTCCTTTCTACGTGTATTGACACGGGATGATGCAGGTAAGGAATCCTTGTATGAGGTGGAGAATAGCTCCAGCTCTGAGGATGAGGGAGAAATTTTAGAAAAGGAAAAATTGAAGAAATGCAAGGTCAGAAAATGGGAACGGGAGCCTGGAAAAGGGGAAGCAAGAGCGGACAAGCTACTCAGTTCCCCAGTGGCAGCGGTGGCATCCCGGATGGCGCAATGGCCGGGCCCGGGGCATTTCTGCCGCTGCAGCAGCAGTGGTGGTGGGCAGCTGCAGGAGCTGCAGAGGCCGCAGTCCGCACCAGCCATACCGAATAAAACCAAGAAAGAGAAAGAACCACCAAAACTAGTGAAAAGTGGAAAAGGTTCAAAAGAAGGAGAAGGACAAGATATAGCAGAAGTAGAGATAGCCAGCAGGAAAAACAGCCTCGGAGCTGTCCAGTCTTCGACACCTACTAAAATAAAAGTACCAGTCCCTCAGCCAATCGTAGTCCCTGTGAAGAAAGACAAATGGCAGAACTCTTCACGGGTTAATGCCAGCAATAATAGAGAACTGCAAAAATTCCCATCTTTACAAGATGTTCCTCCTGTGGGTCAAGAGAAGCTTTTCATCCAGAAGCTAAGTCAGTGTTATGTCATCCTTGACTTTGCTTCTGACCCACTGAGTGACTTAAAATGGAAAGAAGAAAAGCGAGCTGCCCTAAGCGAAATGGTGGAACATATCACCTACAACCAGAACACGATCACAGAGCCCATTTACCCCAAAGCCATCCACACGTTTGCAGTTAATAGGTTTCGAACCTTACTACCCTCCTCCAATCCTACGGGAGCAGAATTTGACCCAGGAGGAGATGAACCAATGTTAGAAGCAGCTTGGCCTCATCCGCAGCTTGTTTATGCATTTTTCTTAAGATTTTTAGAGTCTCCAGATTTCCAGCCCAATATAGCAAAGAAATATATTGATCAAAAGTTTCTATTGCAGCTTCTAGAACTCTTTGACAGTGAGGATCCTTGGGAGAGAGATTTTCTCAAAACGACCCAGCACAGAATCTATGTGAAGTTCTTAGGCCTGCTTGCTTACATCAGGAAACAGATCAGTAATATATCTTATAGGTTTATCTATGAGACAGAGCACCACAGTGGCATAGCAGAATTACTAGAGATCCTGGGAAGTATAATTAATGGATTTGCCTTACCATTAAAGGAAGGGCACAAGATCTTCCTGTTGAAGGTATTGCTGCCCTTATACAAAGTGAGGTCCCTGAGTGTCTACCATCTCAAGCTGGCATACTGTGTCATGCAGTTTTTAGAGAAGAACAGCACCCTCACTGAACCAGTGGTAATGACACTTCTCAGATACTGGCCAAAGACTCACAGTCCAAAAGAAGTAATGTTCTTAAATGAATTAGAAGAAATTTTAGATGTAATTGAACCATCAGAATTTGTGAAGATTATGGAGCCTCTTTTCCAACAGTCAGCCAAATGTGTTTCTAGCCCTCACTTCCATGTGTCAGAGTGGGCACTCTATAACTGGAATAATGAGTGTATCATGAGTTTAATCAATAACAATGCAGCGAAAATGCTGCTTATCATGTTTTCATCCTTATACTGCAATTCAGAGCCCTCCTGGGATACATTCTGCTTTCTCTCTGGCTCCTACTGGAGAAACCTCTAGTTCTGCTTTTCCTGTCTATTGTCTGTCCTTGGTGCATCAATCTGTTAATTGCCTATTTTGGTTTTATTGTTTTATGTTAAAAAAGTGTTTATTGGGTATGGTTAAAAATTCAACTTTGATAATAGAAATTTGGTTTAACTAGTAACTCAGGGCTGGAAAGATGGCTCAGCCATTAAAGGCCAGGCTATAGTGGAAAGAGCACATTTAACTTTGAAAAATTATCTTGAAAAAAACAAAAAGGGGGGAGGTTAATTCATCTCATGCAAGATTATCCTTTATTTTGTATATTTTAAAATTTTTATTAGTGGTTAACGATGTATTGTCTGCAAGAGACAGACATTAGAAATGAGCCCAGAAGGCACTGGGCTTAGAGAAATGGAAAGGCCCTGACCCTGTATTAGTCAGGGTGAGAGGTTCTGTTTGTGTTTTTCCCAAAGATGCTGAAAGTCCTGTTTGGATTCCTGAGCGTTGTGTGCGCCCTGTCACCACACAGCCTCGTCCTGTCACTACGCAGCCTCACCCAAGTGGAGATCTACTGGAGCATTGTGATGAACCACGCAATTCGGATGTCAATGGGGATAAGCAGCTTGATTTGACTGGTCATAGCTCCCACCAAGACTACTGGAAAAACTGCTGCTAATTCTAATAAGCCAACAATTTCTTTATGTTAATATTAATGTTACTACTTGTGTGCAGCCTCTTTATGGAGAGTGGTTTCTAGCAGGACTCAAACTGGCCAGAAGGCTCCTTAAAGGATGGGCTAGAGGTCCTTGTCTTTTGGAGTCCTAGCCTTTGGGGCAGCCACAGCAGGATTGATATTGCCGCCTTCACAGACAGCAGATCCAGTCCCAGGCAGTTACTAAGCAGGTGCTCGTGTTGCTGGCACGAGAGAACCCTTCTGCCCATGTTTGGTTCAGCATTTACTGAGAATAGTTAGTCAATGACGGGCAACTCCTTTGCAGTCCTTACCTACCTAAGACAGGGGCCCTGAGGCTGGCAGGGATTCCCTATGACGGGTAATTGGTATTGACGGAAGGTGACCTAAGACAGACGCTATTCGTCTATAAAATAAAAACGGGGGACCTGTAGGACCCCAAAGGGCTGCTATGCCCTGGCTGAACCTTTTCGTATGCTGCTGTCTACTAAGTAACATTCTGCGGTTCCTCTAGGATCAAAACATCCTGACTAAGGCATGGTGCCCCAGGAAGGGAATTTACTCTTGACATCCTATTGCCCCCCAGTTGAGTTCCTGTTTTTTCCTGAGTTTGTATTTTTCCTTCCCTGGCTTGCTGTATATATATTGAACCTGCTCAGTAAAGGCATTGGCATTCTCCCACAACGAATGACCAGAGTCTGAGTATTTCTTTAATCCCCCAGGCCTACGCCCGAGCTCGGTACCACAGGCAGCGCTGGCGCTGTCAA
>NW_021625102.1:0-2491 GCF_004785775.1 Grammomys surdaster
CGGCGGGCTTGCGCCGCTGTGGCGGCCTTTTTTAAATTTTCCCCACATCATGGCACATCCAACGTGGGGCACAGACACCCACGGACTTCAAGGACTGGGCCACCCCAGTCTCCTACAGAACGCAGCCGAGCTTCCCGCCGCCTTGTCCAGTGCTGTGAGAAATCGACTCAGTGAAGATTCTGCGCTTCTCCCATGCTGACTAAAGCTACAGCTGCTTAATCTCTCACTTAGAAGATCTCTGCGTTCCAGCCACGAGGACCCACATCTCCAAGCAAGCTGGCCAGGCCGCCGAGTCTGCTAAGCAAGTACAGTCTCCCACGGGTGCTGCTAGGGCCTCTTTCTTCTTCCCCTAGCCCTCTTCTCGGCTGTGGGCTGTCCGACGTGAGCCCACATGCCCCCCGTCTCAGCCCTCCGAGCCAAGGGCTTGAGACCAATCGGTCCCTGGCTGCCCCAGAGCACAGGGGATCCCCAACCCCTTTCATTTTCTCGGCAGTGGGTTGTCCGACGTGAGCCCACATGCCCCAAGACCTCTGCATTCCCGTGGAACCTGAGTGAAAATTCCCCATGCTGGGCGGGGCCCCGCCGCGCTCGCCTGGTGTCACAGGAATAAACTCAGCCAAGATCCCGTGTACTCCTGCCCTCTGGCCTACTGCGTCACGGCAGACACACGGACACACAACACAACAGAGATTCACGCCCGCGCGTGCCCACGCATGGGCCTACATCGTTCCCTACAGGTGGTAGAGGATCCGGACAAAGCCAGCTCCAAGAGTATCCCCCGCTGGCGTCCGCCAAGACCCTCTCCATGGAACCGTGAGTAACTCCAGCCTAGTCCCTAAGACTAGATGGCTCTCTATATCCTTTCTCCCTCTTTCTCTCTCCACGTGTTTCGGGCCAACGTTTTCTCTAAATCTTAGCTACCACTAGCTCCTGCCTGACTCAAAAGACTAGATCTCTCTCCCTCTTCTCCACGTGTTTGCTACAAAATGGCGGAGACCCCTTAATCGCCATTCTTTACCCCTCCCCCCAAGAAATCTCCCGCGCTCTGCCTGCCAAGAGGTTTGCCCCTCCCCCGGGGGTTAACTTTTCGCGCTAAAATTCCTCCACTCCCCACCATTTGCGGCCGGCTGGTTATACCCCAGCTGACTTGCCTGTAAAACAGAGCTGGCTCTCTGTTTGTCCCTTCCCCACTAGTCCCCTTCTAAGTCATTTGCGGCCAGCCATCACCCAGCTGGTTTGCCTGTTAGCAGAGAGTCTGAGACTCCATCTGCGCCCCTTCGCCTTTGTCTAACTTACAATTTCTTTCTCAACCTCTAGGTGTCACACAGCCTTTCACTCCTTCTGACTCTGCTACCAAACTTCTATGTTTTTCGCTTTAAACTTTTCTTCAAAGTTAGCCTTTCTTTTCTCTAAGAAAAACAACAGGGGGAATTCCTTGGCCTCTCTGCTAGAACATCCAGGTGGTAACCCAAACCACCACATGGCAAAACAGGCCTTTCCTCCACTACTTCTAAATCTACCATTAATGCCTTTTCCCCTAACAGGAATGCCTAGAACAACAGTGTTTGTGCTTTTCAACCCAAAATTTTTTGCTTTTGTTTAAATGTCTCCTTTTCACTCATGATATATTCTCAACAATTTTTTTTCAACTTTTAAAATTTCTTCAAGATATGAAAGTCATCTAAATTTACTTCCACAGGTTAAATCAAGAAGCTGATCAACATCTTTCAGCTATTAATTAACAAATAGTTTCCTTTTACAGACAAACTGTTGCTGCCTACATAATTAATATGATTTTCTTCCACAGCCAGCTAAAACAGACTCAAAGGTGACTTCTAAAACTAAAATTTCTCCAAACACCTTTGCTTTCTAGGATCTCAACGACACACCATGACGTACCTGATCCCAAGTAGCCTAATGCTTGCTACCCCTTTACAGACATCCCCCTGCTGGGGTGCCGCTTCTCTGTTGTGATTTTTCTACAGGTGCTCCCACAAGTCCAACAGAGACTTATAGAGCCTCCTGGAACCTGCCTAGGATGCCATGCTGTCTTCTTACAGCCACACCGCCTGACTGCAGATTCCAGAGACACGCTGAGATCCAGAGACACATGCCAAGATCCAGAGATGCTGAGTCCTGTGGACAGATTCAGACCTTCCAGCTATAAATGAACTCTTTTGCCAAAGTCAAATAACTAAAGTTACATGTTAGTGAGGAAAATGTAATGTCTATCTAGACTAGTCAGATATTACTACCCTCAAACTGTATCACATAAATTCAATCGATTCAATGATCCCTTACCTTCCCTACCCCCCACCCACTCCCCTTTACCCTGTGACGTAATTATGCTAATACCTCTGGCCTACGTAGTGCTTTCTTTCGACTTCCTCATCCAAAATTTTCACAGTGACCCCCCTTTTTTAAAAAAAAGTAAAGGGAGGAGATGTGGGACTGCATAAGGGTATCCTGGGTCATGGTTGAGCAGGTACTT
>NW_021625103.1:0-3281 GCF_004785775.1 Grammomys surdaster
CACGTGCACCTAGCTAGCAGTGAGGAGACCACGTGTGCTCAGCAGCGTGGATATCACGTGCGCCTTGCAGCTGGTGGCACTAAACAGCAAAACAAGATATGTGAGAAAAACAAGATGTTTATCAGAGTGTGCTCAGCTGTTTCGGGCTGTTGAAAACAAGTCTCTTGTCAGGGTATATGGCCTGAGATGGCTGCATAGATGATAGCCGCTTTCGGCTAGGAGTCGGCTCCCAACAGGTCCCCCTTTTTAAATTTGTTTTCAAAAGGGAAGGCTGGGAAAAACTTACGGAAACCGTGCATGTCTTAGGTTGGAACAAAGGACCCCAGCCTCCCTTTCCCGTCTTTGGATACTCAACAGCCATTGGTTGAGCTCCTGTCTTAGGATGGTGAGGCCTCCCAGTTCGGGGCAAGGGTCTTGAGGTGTTCTCTTACCCGTCATTGACTATCCGGCTTAGCGCGTAAGTTAGGGGTTAATCCTCGTCAGTCTTGATGACAGAGGTTTTTGAGTCCCCTACTTCCAGCCTGTAATAATGGACCTGTATGGGTTTCATTTGAATAACATCTGTCTGTTGTCGTATGAAAGCCATCAGTCTGTTGAACAGCATGAACCCGAGAGACAAGAGACTTAATGCCTGAATGGTTGATGTAAACCATTCTGCCTCAGAGCAACACTCTTTTTTGAGGGTAACACACAACTCTCTCTGTTGGAGGAGCAAAAAGTATAAGCCTCTTCTATACTGTAGCACTATTTTCTAAATCTAAATCTGTATAAGTACAGAACTGATCATAACTTTGATCTTAACAAAACAAGTAAGGAAATCCCTGTCTCTGCCCCAATCAATCTCAAACCCAAAAAACAACTATAGTAACTGTGGTAATGGGTTCTTTCTTGGGTCTAAACAATGTACCCCACTAAATCATAAATCAGGGAACCAAGAGTCCAATAGAGCCACCCTGGAGGTGCGGGTGGTGATGTCTTCTTCTGGACTGAGAACTTTCCAAGTCAGGTATGCTGGTTGATCCGCTCCAGTGAAGCATCTTCATGTTTCCTGCAAAGAAAAAATATGCTTCCCAGGGGATTTCTCCTCCCTGGACTTGTTATTGTTGTCTATTTGTTTAATCAATCTCTCTGGCAGCCAGCATGTGGCATCTGCCGTTTGAGAATCAGAGGAACCAAAATATGCATCAGAGGAATCAAAGCCTTGATCCCCTCCATTAGTACTCTTATATTTATGATTAGTAGGGATCAATGGGATTAACAATAGTTGAGCTATTCTCCTTCCTGTAGGAATGGTGACTATATTCTGTATTGCCTTGGCCATTACCTTAATCTCACCTTGATAATCACTGTCTATAACTCCAGGAAAAATTTGTAGTCCCTGCATAGTAGCACTGCTTCTTCCCACTATCAGGCCAAACACATTTGGATAGAGTGGTCCAAACACTCCAGTAGGTAAGGCCTGAGGCCCCATTTCTGGGGTTAATACTGTGTGGGTGGCAGAACTGAGGTCCAGTCCTGTGCTTCCTGGTGTTGCTCGACTAAGTTCAGAAAGGGGTTGTTGTTTTCTGGTATGAAACTGACTGCCCCATAAGCCTGTTTTGGCTTGTGTTGGTTCGGGGCCTGGGGCTGGCCCCTGTTCCCGTTTCCCTGATTATGGGAAAGGGTGTTTCCTTGTGCATCTGTCTTGGACCTACATTCACTAGCCCAATGCCTTCCACGTTTGCAACGTGGGCATAGGCCAGGCTGTTTTCTAGGCTGTCTCTGGGTTAACTCATTCTCTGCCTTGCAATCTTTTGCAAAGTGTCCAGGCTTGCCACATTTAAAACAAGCCTTTTTGTCTCTGCTTGCCAAAAAATCTCTTACTGATTGTCCTTGCATGGCAGCTGCCATAGCTAAGCCCTGTTGGTAAGAGGGCCCTATGTCAGAACAGAGTCTGATATACCCAGTAAGGTCTGTTTTTTTTCCTATAGGGTCTAATGGCTGCTTGGCAAGCAGGATTGGCATTTTCACATGCAAGCTGTTTCACATAATCTACACCTGCCTCTGCATTACCAAAAATCCTTCCTGCTGTTGTCATTAATCGATGAACAAAATCAGAAAATCGTTCATCAGGCCCTTGTCTGACTGAGGTCAAAGATGTACCAGGGTCTCCCTTTACCGGGAGTTTGCACCAAGCCTTCATGGCTGCATTTTGAATTTGAGCGAATAAGCCTGGGTCATATTGCATTTGGTTATCACTAGAAGCAAATTGCCCTTCTCCTACTAAGGCTTCAAAGGACCAACCATTACCTGCCTGAATGTTTCTCCTAGCTGTCTCTTTACAATTCTCATGATACTCTGATTTCCAAATACGATAGTCACCACCGCTAAGAACTGCTCTCACTAGAGTATTCCAATCACCAGGAGTCAGCCACTCCTCTGCAACAGATTCTAAGATTGCAAGAGTAAAGGGAGCAGTGGCACCGTATTGGGCCACCGAATTTTTTAATTCTTTAATAATTTGAAAATTAAACCCTGTGTGATGTCTTCACGCAACCCCTTGAGCGTCTCTAGTCTCTGATACAGGAAAAACCTCAGCCTCTCCCTCCTCTGGCTGATCTGTGGCTGAACTAAAACCAGAGGACAGGGGCTGCCTTTGGACTCTGGGTTGAGGAACTCGAGGACCTGAGGGATTTTCTTTGTCCTCTCGAGATATCTTCCCCATCTTTAATTTTTGTAGCTGATTAATTAAGTCCTGATACTCTTCCTCTAACTCTATTTGTTGTTTAAGAAGAGAAATGTGTTGCTTAAGGAGAGAAATTTTGTCCTGTAACTCCTTTCTGTGATCTACAACCACCCAGGAAGGGGGCCTTCGGGAAGAGGACCATTCAGGGTCATAATATTTGGTTGCCTCTTCCTCTTGGTTAGCACAATCTAGCTCTGACAAATCGATTACTTCAACCTTTGGTCCTATTTTGGATTCTATGGTTTTCTTTTTCTTTTGAACATGAAAGACAGCATTTAAACAGCGAAACAAAAGCAGACAATTGACACACATAAACAGCAAACAACAAAACAAAAACAGAGAGTTGAGTTCAGGCTGACTTATTTCCTGCCCCATTATCATTACTATGACCTACTGGTCTCCACACGGCTGCCGCAGTCACCTCTGTTTCACTTCTGAAATTTCAGTCGACCCTTCTTCCGGTAACGTCTCTCACTGAACCTCTCGTTCTTGCCGCCTTGCGTTGAGCGCCACTTTGTTGCTGCCTGTTCGGGTCAGTCAGCAGGGTCTCCAGCGC
>NW_021625104.1:0-3245 GCF_004785775.1 Grammomys surdaster
GGATTGTCTTCTTTCTGTGGAAAGACAAAGCGCTCCCCCGGCTTTTATTAAAATAGAATCTGGACCTTTTCATTGTCTGGTCAAGATGTCCTTTTATTTGACTATCCCTTTTAGCCTGTCAGGCTCTAAGCAGTGACGGTCAGCAGCCGAATGGCCCTGACTATCTAGATTTAAAATATTGAGGGTAAAAGGTGTTTATCTACCCCTCATCAGTTAATTGTCAAGGGGAATTAGGATTTATATCTCTCTTGAGTATATCTAACAGAGGTTTATGTTCTTTTATGGTAAGCTGAAAATGAAGTTTTAGCCAATTAATATCTGTTAACAACTTTTTAGAATCACTTTTCTGGAGCAGCAAGTACTCTAAAATCTTAAAGCTCGTTATATTAGAGTAAAAGCTTGTAGAAAAACTCTTTTAGAGAGATCAGCCAATAAAATATACAATGAATAATATATACTGAGAGATTCAAACGCTTTAACCTTTTGTATCAAAGCAACGACAAATTTTTTAAGGCCACCAATCATTCTTTGAGGCAAGGCTTCTTAATGAATGGCTTCATGGGCTCTCAAAACTCACAAGCAATTTTACTTAATGTAAACCTCTCACCTTTACCAGGAGGTAAAGGAACTATATAAAACAATCTTTTAAATCTATAATAATTTTTTATATGCATTTACTTGAATGGCAGCTGGAGTAGGCAAGTCAGGCTGTAGTGCCCCATTAGTCTTATAAATCTTAAATTTGAACTTTCTCTGTGTAGCCCTGGCTGTCTTGGAACTCACTCTGTAGACCAGGCTGGCCTTGAACTCAGAAATCTGCTTGCCTCTGTCTCCCAAGAGCTAGGATTAAAGGCGTGCACCACCACTGTCCAGCCCTAGTGTTTTTTGATTAATTGAATAACCAACACTTTTTAGCTGAGTGAAGTATCAAATAAAGCCAAGCTGAAGGCAATCTTGTCCTCCAATAATTGTTAATTAGCCCCAGTATTTATCAATCTTTTAAAACCCTTTTTCTTTTAATTATTAATTTAAGATTAGGTTTTTAGTTACTGATAAGATCTAATACACATCAGAGGAACCAAGGCCATTTTGTCTCTATCACACCCAACAATTTTGTCCTGGCCCAAAAGCTGTTTTGAATTTCTTTTGAGTCTGAGGCTGACACCTCCCTAAGGAACAAGCAAGGCAATAAACAAATTCTAGAGAACACCCTTTTTGTGGTGGGACAGGACAAGAGGAATGTCTGAAATCTAAGCTCTTGTCTCAACTACTCTGTTATAGTCTTAATTTAAATGTAAATGTTTTAATCTTGGCCTATATCCTGAGGCCTGGCCCAAGGACCATCCCTTTGTGTCAAGGACAAGATTGTCAGGTAACCTTGGTTACCTGACTGTTGTTTAAGCCTCTGTTCTTGGGACAGTCACTTTTAAAAACTACCTAAATTTTTTCTTATAAGCATGTTAAGATCTCAGTCTGTATGCCTGTCTGAGCATTCATCATGGCACTATGATTTTTACTAGTACCACTCTAATCTGAGCTCCAAATCAAGTAATCTCTTGACAAAATAGCCAATTCTGTTCTATCTTTTTCTGAACCATAAACATGGGTGAGTCAAAGAATTCTAAACTCACAATTGAACTGTCAACTGTAGCCAATGGAATACTGGCAGTTTAACTAACCTTTTAAATTTCTTTTGTAACATTAGAGCATAACCACTAATTTTTAGAAGCAAAGCAAAACCAATTTAAACAATCTATTTTTTCTAAAATCAACACCAAGTAGACTACCCCTATGCCACAAAGTCTTTCTGCCAATTTTTACACGTGAGTGCATGAAGCAGCTTTTAATCTCAATGAAGAGATACTGTTTTAAAATCTTACTCTTTATACACCTGGTTTCTGAATGACTCTAACACTGAGTTAGTTTTACGCCACCTTTTGTTACCAAAGTTGTAAAATTTCTAATTACACTCAATAATTTAAGCCAATAGTCTATAACCAAGACATGTAGGACATTTTTATACTTTTAAGACCAATTAGAAACAACAATTAAGTGGCTATATATCTTATCTTCAGATCAAACAAAATTTCTTGTCTTTCTAGCTGTAATCTCAAGAGAAAAGCACCTTGTCACAGAGGTTTTTCTAGGACAGAACGACTCTTAGCTTCTTTATAAAACCCAAAATGTTACTGGTCTCTTTTAAAAGCAGCTTATGTCAACCTCGATTCCTGAAAAGACTTTTTTTTTTTCTTTAGCTCCCAAAGGTTGAATCAAGCAGTTTTAACGATCTTTCTTTTGAACATGTAACAAACACAGAACATTTAGACAATGAAACAAACACAAACATGTGGACATTGGCGCGCCAAGGACGTACACAAAGAACTTCTAGGAGCTACAGAGAAATTCAAGACGTCTCCCGAATTCTCTGTTTCTAGATGAACTCTGAAATAGCCTTTTCATTCTTTTTGTTGACACAGCTCAGAGAGAGGACACCAGTATTTTTAAAACTCTTTCTCTCTCTCTCATATTTAAAATGTAACTTTTCATCTCGTTCATTGGAGATGTAGCAGGTAGTTATTTTAACACTTCAATACCCTGCTTTCTAATTCCTTTTCTCTCCCAAACACTTTTCTTGCAAACACAGTCTCTAATTAACCATCATTAACCCAAGCACTCGATCTCGCGGCGTTGGCCGCCATCTGGCTGGCATCTTCCTCCTCATCTATCTCTCCATCTGAGTCTTCTGAGGGAGCCATCTCCTCCGACCCAGAGCTATCACGCCCCAGCACTTCCTTTACCGGATAAAGAGATCTCTTTCTGAGGCTTACTTCCCTCCTTTCTCTCCCAAGAGTGTTTTTCCTCTCATCTATCATCCCCGTGAATTGATTTTTGGGGAGGCCTGATTTCTTAAATTTCTCTTTTCCTTTCTGAATTCCCAAGCGCTTTTTTTCTTTCTCTGTTTCTGATCTGCTGGCCTGTAATTTGTCTACCTCTCCCCAGCCCGCCAAGCGGCTTTTCTCATCCTGTAAAACCAGAAGGAAGAGTACCAGCACTGTCTGGGGAGGGAGACGAAAAAAATCAAGACCAAACATTATCTCTCAGAGAACATTACCCCGTCATACGGTTCTGGATTCACTCCACGCGTGAGTGGAGGGTCTTCTCGAAACAGCGCCGGCGATGATGAATTCTCCCGGGTTTCGGCACCAACTGTGACGGGCGGGTGTAGTCGTCTCGCCGGCACGAAC
>NW_021625105.1:0-4734 GCF_004785775.1 Grammomys surdaster
GCCCTCCTAGTTGCCAAAAAACAAGGGGGTTTAAAAAACTCTGGTCTACATCAAAACAATCATCCATCATGATCAAGTAGGTTTTATCCCAGGAATGCAGGGATGGTTCAATATTCGGAAATCCATCAATGTAATCCACTATATAAACAAACTTAAAGAAAAAAACCATATGATTATCTCACTAGATGCTGAGAAAGCATTTGACAAAATTCAACATCCCTTCATGATAAAAGTCTTGGAAAGATCAGGAATTCAAGGCCCCTACCTAAACATAGTAAAAGCAATTTACAGCAAACCAGTAGCCAACATCAAGCTAAATGGAGAGAAACTTGAAGCAATCCCACTAAGATCAGGGACTAGACAAGGCTGCCCACTCTCCCCCTACCTATTCAATATAGTACTGGAAGTCTTAGCCAGAGCAATTAGACAACAAAAAGAAGTCAAAGGGATACAAATAGGAAAGGAAGAAGTCAAAATATCACTATTTGCAGATGATATGATAGTATACTTAAGTGACCCCCAAACTTCCACCAGAGAACTCCTAAACCTGATAAACAACTTCAGCAAAGTGGCTGGTTATAAAATCAACTCAAACAAATCAGTAGCCTTCCTCTACATGAAAGATAAACAGACTGAAAAAGAAATTAGGGAAATGACACCCTTCACAATAGTTGCAAATAATATAAAATACCTTGGTGTGAATCTAACCAAGCAAGTGAAAGACCGGTATGACAAGAACTTCAAGTCTCTGAAGAAAGAAATTGAAGAAGATCTCAGAAGATGGAAAGATCTCCCATGCTCATGGATTGGCAGGATTAATATAATAAAAATGGCCATCTTGCCAAAAGCAATCTACAGATTCAATGCAATCCCCATTAAAATCCCAACTCAATTCTTCACAGAGTTAGAAAAGGAAATTCTCAAATTCATATGGAATAACAAAAAACCCAGGATAGCGAAAACTATTCTCAACAATAAAAGAACTTCTGGAGGAATCACCATCCCTGACCTCAAGCTGTACTACAGAGCAATAGTGATAAAAACTACCTGGTATTGGTACAGAGACAGGCAGGAAGATCAATGGAATAGAATTGAAGACCCAGAAATGAACCCACACTCCTATGGTCACTTGATCTTTGACAAAGGAGCTAAAACTGTCCAGTGGAAAAAGGACAGCATTTTCAACAAATGGTGCTGGTTCAACTGGAGGACAACATGTAGAAGAATGAAAATTGATCCATTCTTATCCCCTTGTACAAAGCTCAAATCTAAGTGGATAAAGGACCTCCACATAAAACCAGATACACTGAAACTAATAGAAGAGAAGGTGGGGAAAAGCCTCGAATACTTGGGCACAGGGGAAAAGTTCCTGAACAGAACTCCAATGGCATATGCTCTAAGATCGAGAATTGACAAATGGGACTTCATAAAATTGCAAAGTTTCTGTAAGGCAAAGGACACTGTCAATAGGACAAAACGACAACCAACAAATTGGGAAAAGATCTTTACCAATCCTTCATCTGATAGAGGGCTAATATCCAATATATACAAAGAACTCAAGAAATTAGACTCCAGGCAACCAAATTACCCTATTAAAAAATGGGGTATAGAGCTAAACAAAGAATTTTCAACAGAAGAAACTCGAATGGCCGAGAAGCACCTAAAGAAATGCTCGGCATCCTTAGTCGTCAGGGAAATGCAAATCAAAACAACCCTGAGATTCCATCTCACACCAGTCAGAATGGCTAAGATTAAAAACTCAGGTGATAGTAGATGCTGGCGAGGGTGTGGAGAAAGAGGAACACTCCTCCATTGTTGGTGGGACTGCAAGATGGTGCAACCACTTTGGAAATCAGTGTGGCGGTTCCTCAGAAAATTGGACATAGCATTACCTGAGGATCCAGCTATACCACTCCTAGGCATATACCCAGAAGATGCTCGAACATATAACAAGGACATATGCTCAACTATGTTCATAGCAGCCTTATTTATAATAGCCAGGAGCTGGAAAGAACCCAGATGTCCTTCAACTGAGGAATGGATTCAAAAAATGTGGTATATTTACACAATGGAGTATTACTCAGCTATTAAAAACCCTCGACACTATTAATGACACTTTGTTATGCTTGCAGACAGGCACCTAGCATACATGTCATCTGAGAGGCTTCATCCAGCAGTGGATGGAGGCAGATAGAGAGACCCATAGTCAAACATCAGGAAGAGTTCAGGGAGTCTTGTGGAAGAGTGGGGGATAGAGGTGAGCAAGCCAGAGGCATCAAGGACACCACAAGAAAATCTACACCTAAAAATCAACTAACCCGGGCCCATGGAGGATCACAGAGACTGAACCACCCACCAAAGATCATGCCAGGGCTGGACCTAGGCTCCCAACATATTTGTGGCAGATGTGCAGCTTGATCTTCATGTGGGTCCTCTAAAAATTGGTGTGTGGGGCTGACTCTGACTCTGTTGCCTGCCATTGGACTCCCTTCCCCTAACAGGATTGCCTGGTTGGGCCTCAGTGGGAGAGGAATTGCTTAGTCCTGCTAGGACTAGATGTCCCAGGGTGCAGTGGTACCCAAAGGAACTTCTCCTTTTCTGAGGAGAAGGGGAGGGGTTAGTGGGGAGAGGGACTTGTAAGGGAGGGGCTGGGAAGAGAGGAGGGAGGAGAGGATGCTATTGAGATGTAATGTGAATACAAAAATAAACTACAGAAAGGAAAAAAATTGAAAAAATACTAGGTAATTTTTAAAGTCACCTTTTCAGGGTGGGTAGAAGCATTCCTCCTCTGGACCAAAACTGCTCAAGTAGTAGCTAAAAGTCCCTCCAGGAACTGGTCCCCTGACTTAGCCTCGCCCTAGCAATGGGGTCCAACAATGGCCTAGTTTTCATAGCCAAAACACCTCAAATAATAGCTAAAGCTTTAGACATAGATTAAAATTTTCATTTTTGATATAGACTTCAGAGTTCTGGACATGTTACTAAAACATGACATTAAAAGAAACCTTAACCAAACTCTCATTAGAATCTACCAAAGGATAGGTAAACCTTCCTTTGCTTTGCTTTGCTTTGGCCTGCTGCACACCTTATAGGGAAGAATTTATTTGCCTCTATGAGATTATGTTTGGAAGGCCTCTACAACTGCTTCCCAGGCTCTAAAACCAGCAGTTGACAGAATTCTTGTAGCATTCCTTTCTCAAGTCACTACAGGCCCTCCAGTCCATAAAGACTTTTCACTGGACTATCCAAGGGACCTACCTCCAGGTCTCTCACCAGTTTTCCCTTGTCCCAGTCCAGTGGTACTATTTGGGTCAAATAGATAGCCAAAGGGGCCCTGAAACCAACTTGGAAAGGACTCTACAAGATGATTGTCTCCATTCCACGGCTGTGAAGATAACTGGCATTATACCACGCATCCATCTCACCCAGATGAAGGAAATGAAAGCCACGGGTACTGCTTCCTAGTAGACTATCTCCAGATTTCACTGGGCCCTGGGCCCTTCCAGGCCTCTACCTCCTCCCAAGAATTGTGTCTGGTATGAATACAGGGTTGTGATCCAACCCCCAAGGCCTTAAGGCCTAGACCTGGGAACTGAGGAAGACAGATATAGGAAAGAGTTTATCTAGTGTCACTAAAGACCAGCAACCCATATTCCATCTTGACCTTTACAATTCTTTACATATCCTGTGTCTGGCCCCCTGTTTTTCGGATTCTGTCCTTTGGAACATAGGAAAAACCTGGGGAATCTGACTCTGTGCCACAGGAAGGGACCCTGGGGATAGAGATAATCATTCCCAAACAAAAATCAGCCAGTATTGCTGGTTCTGCTTAGACACCTGGCCCCTGTATTACAAAGGGATAGGAAGCAACCAGACTGTCAGCCCATTGACTGACAAAACTTCCATGACTATGGGCAGTCCAAATTAATGTTAGAGGACTTATAAGGGGCTAAAACTTCTCTCACATCCCAAACCTATTACCTTGCCACTTTCTCTTATTCTGATGCCTGCTATTCTGCCTTGTGCGTTAACTCATATGGATGACAACATTACTGGGCCTCTGAGACTACTTAGTGGGCATGTACTAATGGTTTGACTAAATCTACCTCTTTTGATACTTCTAAATTAAGTGGATAGTTTGATCAGGACCTAGGGGTACAAAAGAGTTCAGTTTCTGAATTAAAACAAAAATTAGATTCCCTTGCAGAAATAGTCCTACAAGATTGGAGAGGCTTAGATGTCTCATGAGATGAAGAAAGTGTGTAAGGCTTTGGGAGAAACCTCTTGTTTCTATGATAATTGATCAGGAGTAATTTGAGGAAACCTTGCTGTGGTTGGAAAAATAACATATCTGTCTCTGTTCCCTGAGTCCCTCTGGCTAACTGCTCTGCTATCAGCACTGGCTGATAATTAATTCACATTCTGATTGGATTTATAGTGATGTTCTGTGTCTTAAACTAAAATAGAATGAGTACATGATTTAACTCATTCACTAAAACCAGTGGGGAATGTAACAGGGCCCCGGACCGTAGAACAACTGACTCCAGGATGGCTGTAAAACTATGTAGTCAGAATCAGCTGCTGAAACTGAAACAAAGGCCTAATCCATTAGAATCCATATAGTTCTGGGAAAGGCTCAAAAGGTACTTGACCGTTACAATTCTATACGTGCCTGGTGAATGGCTGAGCCCTCCTAGTTGCCAAAAAACAAGGGGGTTTAAAAAACTCTGGTCT
>NW_021625106.1:0-3784 GCF_004785775.1 Grammomys surdaster
CTCTCTCTCTCTCTCTCTCTCTCTCTCTCTCTCTCTCTCTCTCTCTCATAAATGTTTGGTGATAAACTCCTTAACTTTTTTCTTCTAGTACACAGCCTAGAGTCTGAATAAACTTTCTGCAAAATTATGAGTTGACCATCCAATTAATCTACTTTTGGACGAGAAATTTTTTCCAGAATAAATGTAATTTTGTTTTATTTCTTTAAGTAGACTGGTAGTTATAATTTCATTTTAAATAATATTTTTATTCCAACTCTGAAAGCTGTTTATCATTTTTAATTTTTAAATTTAAAAAATTGGGATATTTTTTTTTTGAGACAGGGTTTCTCTGTGTAGCCCTGGTTGTCTTGGAACTCACACTGTAGACCAGGCTGGCCTCAACCTCAGAGATCTGCCTACTTCTGTCTCCCAAGTACTGGGGATTAAAGGCATGTGCCTCTACCTCTACCTAGTATTTTTTCCTTCAAAGCAGGCACTGACTAAATATCCTTGATGGTTTTAAAATATTATTCCTCAAAATGGAAGCAAAGATAGATTAAAACATTTCATGAGGACTTTTATAGCATGCTAAATATTTTAGAATTATATTCGGCAACCAGTAGAGCCAGTTGATGTAGATAATCAAGGGATGGTCCATTCTAGTAGCAGGAAGATAGGCTGGATGAGATTGACTAGATGAAGAACAAAATTAAGGTAGAAGGCTAGTAAAGAGCTCAGTGCAATACTTTAGCAAGAAATAGTACAAATTTTGAATAATGCATTTGGATTGAAGTTGAAAAGCAACTTTGTTATATATAACTGGAGAAAAGTATATAAAAGATCTTCATAGAGAACTAGCAATAGCTTGAATGTTTTTGAATACTTAGTGAAGAGAGATTTAGGCAGAAATTTATTGGAATTTACAGAATAGTAGCATGAAGGGTTCCAGCAAAACAGCCAAAAACGCTGAAAATTTAAGAACAAACCAATGCTTTGAAATTGTTCAATGGGTATTGTTCAAAAGCATACGTAGTAAGTACAGAAGCACTCCAAAAATCTAATTATTGAGAACAATGAGGGACTGAGGTATCTGGTCTCAGCTTAACCCCCTATCCCAACTCAGAATACTAGAACTACTATTCCAGGGGGATATGGAGAGAACACAGGCTTCCTCTCTCCTAAGCTCTAGTTTAGTAGGTTTCAACCTTCCTAATGCTGAGGTCCTTTAATACAGTTCCTCTTGTTGGAGTGACCCCCAACCATAAAATAGTTTTTTATGGCTTCTTTATTTTATTACTGTTATGAGTCATAATGTAAACATCTGTGTTTTCAGATGGTCTTTGGGGGTCATGACCCCCGGGGTTGAGAACTGCTTCTCTAGTTTAAGGCTCCTGAATGTCCCTCAGAAAACAAGCTGGCATCATTTATCACTGTCCCAAGCTCTGTATTGCAAGCCCTAGTCTAGTCAAGTACAGCTTTGGGATCCCCCATATTCTCAGACACTTATGAAGTAGAATCTCCCTCAGACAGAGCAGAGTGAAACCACTATGTCATCTACCTCTTGACTGAGGCAAACATCCTATACTGGAATATGCAAGCTGGGCAGATCAGAAGCTATGACTCCTGTCCAGAGCTTAGTGTCTGCAACAAGAGTGCCATTCCCAAAGAAATGGCCACTATAGTCACCAGCAGTGCTGTAGCACTGGCACCGAAATGCTCATGGAAGGGAACAGCACCCTGAAAGCTCAGCTCCTTAGCTCTTCTGAAGAAAATTACCTTTTCAAAGGAAGTGTGAGAAACTTAAGTGCAGATTTGGGTTCTTAGTAATTATGATGAAGGGCTGGCCGGGTGGCTTAACAGCAGTTAAGAGCACTGCCTGTTCTTCTAGAGGGTCTGGACTTGATTCTTAGCATCCACACGATGGCTCACAACCATTTGTAACTCTAGTTCCAGGGGAGTCCATGTCCCTTCTGGCTTCTGCAGGCCTGCAGAGGTGCACAGATAACATGCAGGAAAACACTCACACACATCAAAGTAGGTCTTAATAAAAACACATCTAAATAATTAAGATGAAGTTAAGTGTTCAGTAACAGCAAGAAGCTAAGAGAAAGATTAGCTAGACATTTTAACAAATCCAAAGAAAGCTGAGGAGTCCTTCTGAATGTTAGAACAAGTATCAAAGACGTGACTCAAAGATTGTACCGGAAAGGACCCGAGTTTAATTGTTTAAAATGATGGAGAGATTTACCTTTGGGGAATTCTACAAAACAATCATGCAATCTTTTGAAATCAGGGGTGGGGACTTAGCTTGATACCAGCAGGGGCAGGCATCTGCTAGATCTTGGAAAGAAATGGTTGATGAACTCCAATAACAACATCTTCTTAGGGTGACAAAGCGTGTTCCTAAAACTGTATCTTCTGAGGATTACCAGAGGCTGCATGTTATGGGGGGATAGTGTATACTGAATTAGTTCAGTCAAACCTTTAAATAAACAAAAACAGTCTCCAGAGAAGAGTGTGGGAATCTAGCATTCGCATAACATACTAAATAATACTACCCAGTTTTCAACCTAAAAATTTAGATGCAAAGGAGCAAGAAAATAGAAATATACAGGGATACACCTGTATCCCAGCACTTAGGAGGCAGAGACTTATGAATTATGAATTAGAGGGTACCTGTGATACATATCAGGGCCCTGTCAAAGAGAGGGGGAAGAAGAAAAGAGAGAAAAGGTTGAAAAGAGAGTGGAAGAGAGAGGGTAGAAGGGAGAACGGGGACTGGGTGGTGATGGGGGAAATACACCTGTAATCCCAGCACTTGAGAGGTAGCAGTAAGAAGATTGGGAGTCCAAAGCCAGGATTGGCTACATAGTGGGCTCAAAGCCATCTTAGGGTACACGAGACTCTTCCCAAAAAACAGAAACAAAATAAACAATTAAAGCAAAAGAAAACAGGATGGAGCGTTCTCTTGGATATGATGACAAATGCATAAACAGCCAAAGAAAAAGGCATAATTGAAATTTACCAAAATTAACATCAAGGACCCAGTCAAGAAAGTAAAAAAGAATCTGTGTATAGTATGATATCTACTTGTAATCCTAGCACTTGGGAGGTGGGAGTAGGAAGATCCAGAGTTGAAGGTCATCTTCAGCTAAATAGCAGATTTGAGCTAATCTATGAGACTCCATTAAAAACCCCCAAACACCCCCTCTCAGTGTGTGTGTGTGTGTGTGTGTGTGTATGTATGTATGTATGTATGTATTTATGTATGTGTTTGTTTCATGTGTGTAGTGTGTATGTATATATGTAAAATCAACCTATAAACATACAAGGAAATATTTGGAAATCATATATAAGCTATTTATATCTAGTAGAAAGAACTCTTACAACTCATTATTTAGAAGATTAACAACATAATTAAGTCAGATATGGTGGGATGGTATAAACCTAATAATTAGAAGGCAAAGACATGGTGATCGTAAAAAACAAAAGAGAAAAAGAAGAGAAAAGAAAAAATAATAGCCTCCTTTAAAATGGCTAAAGTAGGTGGCTAGAGAAATGGCTCAGTGTTTAATAGCACTGGCTGCTCTTTCTTCCAGAGGACATGGCTTCATTTCATAGAACCCACATGACATCTCACAACCATCTTTATTCCAGTTCCAGGCAATATGATGCCTTCTTCTGGACTCAACAGACAGAGCATGCATGTAGCACACAGACATATATGTAAGCAAAACCACCTGTACACCAAAAAAGCCCTCTCTCTCTCTCTCTCTCTCTCTCTCTCTCTCTCTCTCTCTCTCTC
>NW_021625107.1:0-9854 GCF_004785775.1 Grammomys surdaster
GTGTAAGAGAATAGTTATCAGGACCTAAATCTATATGATGCTTCTTTTATGTAATAGAAAGCAGAATTTTACCTCTCATCTTTTTTTTTTTTTTTTTGGCTTCTGCTTCAATCAAAGAAAACAAATTACAGCAACTTTAAGATGTAAATGCCATCCATAAGGTTAAATGAAATATGTGCATTTTCTTAACTGAAAGGAAGAGAGAAAACAGAATAGTAGTGTGTCTTAATCAGAAAGGAAGTGCACATAAGTCATTTGTTAACATTGTAGCTCTGTGATGCAAGATGGCTTGAATGGGTTAAGGAACTTGCCATCAAGTCTAAAGCCCTAGGTTTGAGCCCCAGGATCCACATGATGAAAGAAAAGGTCTGATGCACAAGTTATTCTCTGACTTCCACAGGTCTACCATGGCACAATCGCACCTTCTCCAACACACAGAATGAATGAATGAATGAAGGAATGAATGAACAATGCAAGTCAATTTTTTCCTAAAATATGTTAATATGTATTTAACTTTTCTTCAGTCTATAAGAAAAGAAATATCTACAAATTTCAAACTTGTCTGTGTCCAAGGAATTAGACAGACTTTAGTCCAGAAATTCAAAAGCTGAGCTGGGATTAGAAGTCAGTCAAACACATGCTGGACAAGCATGAGAATCTGAATTTAATGCCAAGAACCAATATGAAATGATGGGTGTGGTTCCTTAAGAGACAGCTCTGAAGTTAAAACCACTTGCTGCTCTCACAGAGGACCTGGGTTTGGTTCCAAAGCATTTACAAGGCAGCTAACAGCTTTCTGTACCTCAAGTTCCAGGGGATCTCATACCCTCTTCAGGTATTTGTGGACATCAAGCACACATGTAGTACACATACATATGTAAAGGCAAAACACTCATATATATAAAATAAAAATAAAATAAATAAAAACTTTTAAAAATTGTTGTGTTAGAACACACCTGTAATTCAGGGGCTTAGCAAAAGCAGTAAGATGTCTGGTACTCACTGGTGCTGAGTAGATTAGTCAAGTAGGCTGACACCCAAGGCTGTCCAGTTTTCATACACTTACACATATGCCTTCACACACAGTGCATGTACACACACACACACACACACAAAATTATATACACAAAAAGAAGTGCATGAGTCACATGGTCCACCTTAGTAGTAGAGAACACACACAGGATCCTAAGCCTGGTGACATCAAGATTCCTGCAGATCTGGGCATGTGCAAGTCCCAGGCATCACTTTTCTTCTTTTCCCAAATTGCAGCAAGGACAAATGGCAGTTCAGCAAGTCACCGTATTAGCGGTCTTGGACAGATGTCTAACAATGTTGTCTAACCATATACTCTTGCTAACCCTCAGGAGTGCATTCAGAGCACACACTTGACCACAAGGCTACACATTATCAGAGGTGAGCTTACATACTAAGCAAGGAACTAACTCTGTTTCTCCATCAGAGAGAATTTAACAATCACCAAAATGAATGAGTTCCAATCACCCAAGATGATGAAAGACAAGAGTGATGACCTGATCCTAACAAATGTCTAAAACAACTTTTTAAAAACCATAATTAAATATCATTTAACAAAGCAAAACATATCACTTATTTATCTTTCAAACAAAACATAAAGAAACACTGCAGCATAATTTTAGGAAAATTCAGACTTTCACTCCATGCATCTGGAACAGGTTGAGTGAAGGAGCAAGATAGAACCAAGCAGACATTAAGTTTCTAGTGACACTTTTGTTTCATTGGCATTCAGACTCCTCTCAATGTCATACAACCTCACATCTTTCACACCCACAAAAATAATGTCATTGCAACAAGGCAACCAATCATCCTAGCTTCTGAAAACCACTGTGGTCCATCTATGGACCTCTATAAGTATTTCAAAGAAATGCAGTGCTAAAGGATGGGCCCTGTTGTATCTGGATTTCCCACTTAGCATAATGTCTTCTGTGTCATACTATGATAACATGAGTTGTTTTACTTCCTTCTGGCTGAATGAGAAACAAATTCATGCTGGAAGAGATGGTTCAGCTGTTACAGGCTAAGGTTCACAACAAAAACGACAAAAATAAAAGCATGTGGCATCAGCCATCAGATTCTTTATACAGGTCAAAAGAAGACAGACAGCGTCTTTAGCAAGTGCTGCTTGGAAACTTGGGAACACATGTAGAAAACTAAAACTAGATTCTTATTAATTGCCTACTCCAACATTAGTCCAAAATGGATCAATAACCTTAACGTAAGATCCAAAATTTCAAAACTTTTCTAAGAAACAGAGAGAGCATTTCATGTTAGAGGTTGACTTGTTGACTCAACCTCCAGTACACTATCCATGCCATGCTGTTCTTCAGACTGATTCCTACATAATCTTGTGGTAGTCAGAATCTTCTACCAGCCCATAGCCAGAACATCATAAACTTAACCTTTCCTTACCTTACCCATAAGTTCAGCTTACCTTCTGCTGCTCCACATAAGGTACTGTGACCCATTTCTCCTGCCCTATGAGTGACACCAGTGTCATGTGAAAACCAGGTCATATGATCTAGATACAGCTCAGTCTTGTTCTAATGTAGAACTTAACGTTAGTCCCACCACTTCTAGTCTTTAAGCTACAATCAATCACATCATTTTATTTATTTATTTATTTATTTATTTATTTATTTATTTATTTATTTATTTTGAGACTAAAAGATTGAAAGGGATTTCCCAAGTTTCTCTCAGCTTTTTAAAAAAACATTTCTACAATTCTCATATTGTCCTCACCAATAGAAAAGGTTTTGACGAATAAATTGTGCACTCAGGAAGCACCTCTTTAACTGAAGCTTGTTGAAAAAGAAATTTAGTATGAGGAAATCCATGAGCCTAGAAACTCAGCAGATGATGTTGTGGGGAACTTGTTTCTAGTCTTAACCATTACTTCAAAGGAAGAAGAGGGAACCAAAGTAAGATCAACTACGCTTTCCTACATCACTTACACCTACTATATAATCCTATCTTCTAACCCTGTTTGCATGAATAATGTGGGTTGGAGAGTATTCATGCTCTATATATTGTTGCATATATAAAAGTAAATTTATCAATACAGCATGCTGAGTCCCTTTACTATTGCTCATTATGTGTTTAGAGCTGTCTCCTTTTGGTTCGACAGTCTATCAGAGGGCCCATTCCTTTGAAGAGATGCTTTCTTCCTTTCTCAGCAGGCATTAATCGCCTATAGTTCTTCATCTAGAGGTTGGGAGATTGGCTTGATCCACATTGACATGTCAACTGATGTTATCATTATATGGTTACCAAAGCAAGACTTGAAATTTGATGGCATGAGTTGGCATGCTAATATGCGATCCAATTTAACTACATCTTTTCCCCTTTCAATAAATTCTTTTCTCAATTAAGTTTGTTCTTGAACAATTTAATGAATGGTATGATACATTCTAGTTATTCTCACCATTCTCTTATCTTCTTCCCACCTCACTCAATCTCTTTTTTCCCTACAAATGCTTTTCTCACATCCATATCTTTATGGATTTTTTGACCCATTATGTCAAAATAGAGACATCTGTAAAGTGGAAATTTCTGGTTTCTTTGGACACTCAGTTGTGTCATGTGATGTTTTTCTGGAAACTGTCTTATGAAAAGATGTTTTGTGGAAGCAGATGACGTGAGAGGATCTTTTGCTGAGAACACACATGTAGTGTTTTTCTGGATGCTGCCTGAAAAGGGAGCATGTAATGTTTTGCTAGAGCAGACACTTGAGAAAACATGTGATGTTTGGAAAATGTATAAATATAACCCAACAAACAGTGGATGACATTGTAGCATTGTTTTGCCGTGACACTCTTTGCTGGTCTTTGTCGGATTTTGCTGACACTGATCTTCACTGAGACTCTGTGGCACTGGTTTGCCTTGCCTTCTTCACTGAGCATCATTTATTGTGACTTCATAGAGACAAACACAACAATGAAACTCTTGTGATATTCCTGCAACTACTTGCCACTTCTGCAGATTTGGACCTATTGGAAGAACCTTGGTGCTTCTTCTGAATCTAACTACCATTGCTGATTCATGAATGGTGTTGCAAGTGGATCAAACTACCACTGCTGATTCATTTGAATTGAATTGCTAATATCCTGATGACGAAGATTGTAATTGCCCCAAAGAACTATTTCTAAACAGGTTCATATTCCACTTTGTCCTATTAATTTTTCCTTTCCTCTACCATTGATGGATAATGACCTATAAGAGAGATTAAAATGTTTAAGAACCCTTATTAAAGTAGGTTTAGAAAAATCTAAGCCTACACATCTGTGCAGTCATGAATTTAGAAATATTCATTTCTAAAATATTACTAAATATTCATATTTTTCATCTCATTTTGGATACATATTTGATAATATTTTTCTTTGTCTTAGTTCTAGACATTAATAAGTATTGATAATCAAGGAAGTACAAAATGCAAACAGCAATATTGTTACCCAGAGACAACACGTGGATCATTCTTAGACATCATGGATTTTCGACATTTAAGCATTCTATAGTCATCCAATTGTTTAGACATATTTTCTACTATTTTATAACCTACATGTTTCAGGGAGTTATATATGGTCTGTCATCAAAATATATCATAAAATAGATAAGGTACATTTTTATGAGCAAGAAAGCATTTTAGTTACATCAGATCGTATTTATTATGGAAAATGTTACCTAATAGTTCTCATCTATTTTTGGTAAAGTCTCATCACTTCTTACAAGGGATGCATTTTGGAGTCCAAATTCTCAACATCAATCACTTTTCCTCTTCTCTTCCATGATATTGTTCAATTCCTTTTTTTTTTTTTTTTTGCCTTTTCTATTTGTCTTGGTTACAATTAAGAATTAGAATTACCATAGACCTTGCATCTGGGAAGCCTTACAGTGCTCTGGGGTCTTAAGTTGAACTGAGTGGTTAAGTGAGCAGAGAAGAGGCTCAGATTGTCTGAAAAAAAACAAGTAAAATAACAGTATTCAAGTCTGTTGTCACTAAAGGAATGATCATGCATATTAGGAAAGTATTATCAGAACCAAAGAGACCGAGATCATTTTAGTGATTGTGAAATTGGGACTTGTCAGTGGCTCTTCAGTCCTTGGACATGACAATTCTACTATGTTGCACATATTTCCAACATCACAGTAACCAACTTGGAGATGGGAGGAGGAAGGAAGGAGGTATTTTTTGTCATCTTCCTTTAAAGCACAACAAGAGTCTCAGATTTACCTAATCCTTTACTGCTGAATGTGTTTTTCAATTCCTCTCACAAGGTCAGGGAATCAATCCCTTTATTCAGACTTGGCCAAAAGTCTAAAATGAGCCATAGACAATCTCATTATCCCAGAAACTACAAGGACAATTAAAAGTTGAGTTAAGATGCTTTCAAAATGTAGATCCCACAGGGAACTTTAGAAGGGAAGCCAGGTAACAGAGGGGTAACTGGAGGAAGAATGTAAAAGAACACTCCAGAAGTAAGTAATTGCCCTCTGGAGATTCCCAAGCTCTGAAAGTTATGAGCCCAGTCTATCAGAGAAAAACCTCCATGTCTAAAAATACAAAAGGTAAGTTCTTCGAAGACTTTCTTCTAGAGGAGCTATATGCCCAGTCACATTGAGTCCTTAACTTGAGGTGAGTACTCTGCTTCAGTGACTCACCCACAGGGAAAGTTGTAAAGAGATAGTGAGATGATGGAGTCCAAACCTTTAGAAGTATCCAGAACTGCTATTGTAACCACTAGTGTATTATTCTTATTGACTGCTGCTAGACATGCTTTAAATTGTGACTTAGGTTATACATGCCATTTCATGGAGTCCTCCTTTGCAGTCAGTCATGAAATATACAATATAACTGTGATGCTCTAAACACCATAGATTGAACCCTCCTAGAACAAAATATTGGAGCACAAAGGCTATTTTCCTGGCCTTGAAACACCTGTAGAGATGGGATGAAAAGGAATGGACAATGGATGGAGATGATAGAGGATCCACAGGATGTTGTGGAACCAAACTTTTCCAAAAGAAAAGACAGTAAATATTTTCAACTGTCAAATCTCAACAACATAATTTTTAAGGAACTGAGGCAGGTTTAATCCTGATCAGGTTAAAAAAAAAATGTTAGTAAATGTCAACAATGTAGGAATGATGAGAGATAGACTTTGGAAAGAGGCTCATGTATCAGAAGACAGCAAATGTCTTACTCTTGACCAAAGTGGTTTTCCCAGTTCTAATGATATGCCCCCTTATCCATTATAACTTTGGTCTTTGGTCTTTAAGACAAGAACTGCCATTCATTAAACTGCCCTCCCCCAAAAAAACACAAGCTTATGTGTGATATAAATCCTATAATAATAAACTTAGTGACTCTTGCTTTTAAATTTATTTTTCATTCCTTCTTTATTTATATGGGAACACACAGGAAAATGGCATGCACATGGAGGTCAGAGCACAATTTGCAAGAGTTGGTTCTTTCCTTCTATCATGTGGGTTCCAGGGATCAAACTCAGTTGTCAAGCCTCATGGCAGGCTTCTTCACACCATGAGCCATCCCACCAGCTCTGACCCTTATTTCTTGCCAATAATTTTACTATCTATGCATAGATAAAAGATAAAAGAGAAGAAAGCTATGGTTTTCATTATTTTTATCACAACTATCTAAAACAAGAAGGAAACTTAATGTTTGCCAAATCTAACATGCTAATCTTTTAAGATGGAAAAAAAAGCTTACACTACAGAGATATGGCACTTTACCCAGTAATACGAAGACTAGATTTTATGCAGGCAGAAAGTTAGTTCCATTGCTTTAACATTCTTGTCATTGCTCCCAGTTTTGATAAGCAAATATTGGGTTTTTTTATTTACTTCCACTTTAAAACCTTCACATTTCTACTGCCTGGGAACACACCAGGACCTGTCTTCAATGACTGAGGTGATGTTGGAACTTACTCTGATAAGAGCATAGTGACAAAACCTTTCCATAATTTTTGCAAGTATTACGTTTCTGGAGGCACAGAGGTCACCTTTAGACCCTGATAATCTCTGCTCCTGTCACTAGTCAGGGCCTACCAAGTATATGGTGTTTATCAAATACAGAAAGCTAAAATGAAATTTTCTAACTATCTGAACAAGGCCATTGATCAAATAAAGAATTGGTCTTTGTATAAAACCAACATCAAATGTTACTAAAATAAATAGGTTGGAAGTTCATACAGCAATGATGCTGACAGTCACTGTATACACATTTGACCTAGGTTCCTGAAATATCTTGCAACAGGGAGTCACAATTAAGTTTAATCATTGGGAGTTATTGTAAATGATCTTGTGCTCCACCCCCATCCTTTTAATTTTTTATCTTCTGTATGTTCCACTGTCACTTGTCCTCATGGTAGTGAATAAAATTAGCCTTAGTGATGTGAATTCTCTGAGTTCAGGAAGGATTTACTGAGTACTTTTCCAAAATGTACTTGTGTTCACTGGTTCATCTGAACTTACTTGACAGACTTTGCAGAAAGCCTTATTTTTTTTATTGTTGCTCACATGATTCCAATGAAGAAAATAGGAGGAAAGAAGTCAAGCAGCTTGTAACAGAGCAGGCTCCTTGCTCAAATAGGCAGGCTGGAGCTGAGATTCCCTGAAGGCACATTAAGAGCATTCTCTGCTCTAGAAGGAAAGATTCCAGTCTGAACCCACCATCCATGGCCCAGAAGCATCCTCCTCCTTGGACTATATCTGCCAACAACCTCTTCTGCCTCTCACTAGTAAGCTAGGTGATACCTGAGATCATAAGCACAGGCTTCACAATGGTTCTCGGGTGGATCTGAGACATGTGCAGGTGACCTCACCTTGCACTTAGAATCTTTAGGTGGAAAAATTAAAGGGAGAAGTATTCCTTCCATTTCTAGCAGGGTTCAGTGCACTCTAGATGGAATCTGGATACTTCACACTAGGATACTGATGAGCATTCTTTGTACAGCAATAAGTGACCTGGGAATGGTAACAAGTCCAAAAGGAACTACTTAGAGGAAGGGACCTGAAATATTCCAGTGCTCTGAATCCCAGCTAGCACCTCCCTAAGCCTGACTCTATCCCTTAACCTTCACTGGGAACCCAAAGCCACTTTCAATCTTTCATGGTTCTCACTGTGAGACTTTCTGGTCACTGCAGAGTCAGAACCAAAGGGAGGCCAGAGCTGTCTGCAACACTGAGCGACACTCTAGTCACCCCACCCAACAATTAGATGCGACTCACACCACTGTATCCACCATGGGAAATGAGAACAGAGTCACCTCTCTCAGAACTCACATGTTTGATGCTGTGACTCTGCTCTATGTTAATGATAATTTATTTTATTTATATTGTTTAACTATATGTGCACAAACTAGCTCAGTGACTTCCAAGGAATACACCAAACTCCAATATTTTTTATTTCGTATTTCATTCTGTAGAAACACTGATGTTCAAAGCACAGAGTATTAATACTGAAACAAAATATTTCATAAAGGCTGGTTGAAAACATGAAGCCTGCTATATTCAATAAATGAATTATTTACCCATTAGCTATTTTGAGTAAAAGAAGCATACCTAGAGATTATACTGCCAGCAAGAAATCTGAGGGCATTTAATTGAATTTTCTCAAGAATCTGTCAGCCATGATGGACTGTAGACAGTCTCATGTAAACTAAGATGAGAAAGGAGAATTCTCCAGAGTGAATAGGATTGAGAGCTTTCTCATCACTTCATACGTGATGTTAATATGTCTGCCTCTCATTGTTCATCAAAAACTGACAGACTTTCTTAAATATTTAAACAAAAGGTCAAAACATCCTATGCAAGTTACATGTGATAAAAATATAGGGAAATGATAACTTAATTACAAAGGTTGAAATGTAATTATCCGAGTAATGACTTTGTTCTTTTCATAGAACTTAACACAATTTAATTAATGTTTGTAATTTTTAAAATTAATCTCTGTGTCTCTAGTTAAATTATATGAACCCAGAGGGTGTGACTTGTGATTCTGTCTTGTTTTTTTTCACAGATAAGAATGTTCACACTGTTCCCACCACACATCAGATACCCTTTTCAAAGAGAGATGTCTCCTGGAGGCTGATGGTTATGAGGGGCATGTGGGATGATTCTTTTCTACACTATCACTTACACTGGAGTTTATTGAGAGTAAGAAGTACAGCAGAATGGATGCTTTCAAAATATTTGTTTCAGGGGAATGCTGCAGCACCCATCTCAGGCCCAGTGGTACCTATAAGACTTTAGCTACTATTGTCTAACATGGAAGAATCTGCCTTTCTTTCCACTTTCCCTATTGTCGTTAAGACTTTTCCACTTTGATACTGTCCTCATTGAGATATTCTTTTTTTCCTTTGTTTCATTTTTAAATTTTGTATTATTTTCCTTTTTCCATCATTTGTTTTATGTGTTCTCTATCCTTCTGCATTGTCAGATTGCCTCTATATTTTCTCAACTTGCAGAGTCCTAGAAATGAAAAAGAGACAATTAAAGTAGGGCTTTATCCTCAGAATCTCGTGTATTTGTGTCAGTGGCCAAATCTTCCTTTTTCCTTTGTTTTGGATATATCCTTCCCTGATCACCTAGGTTAAAGCAACAGGCTGTGTCCCAGGTCCAGCTGCAATCCTAGCCTACGACTCAGTGCATAACCTATGGTGACACGTGTACTCACCCTCTCTGACCTGTCTTCCCCCTACTCCTAACCAGCAGTCCTAGCCGATCCATGAAGACAGACAATGCAACCTGGGTAAATGAGTTTATCCTCATGGGTCTCTCCAGTGACAAACACATCCAAGCTG
>NW_021625108.1:0-6423 GCF_004785775.1 Grammomys surdaster
GGAAACATTTTAACAAACACCAAAATGAGTGAGTCCCAATCACTCAAAATAATAAAACAGAACAGTAATGATCTAATATTAATAAACATTTAAATCATTTTTTTAAAAAAACGTAGTCATGTAACAAATTAAATAATTAAAAATAACAGATCTCTCATTTGTGTTTCCAACAAAACCAAGCAATACTTCAGCATAATTTCAGAACAATTCAAACTTTTATCCAATGCATAGGGAACAGGTTGAGGGAAAGAGCAAGATAGAATAGAGCAGATATTAAGTTTCTAGTGACTCTTGTTTCAGTGACATTCAGCAACCTCATAAGGTCATACAACCTCACATCTTTCCACCTTTAAACCATTCTTATCATACACAAACCAAAACACCATTGCAGCAAGGCAGCCACACTTTCTCCCAGCTCCTGAAAAACCACTGCAGTGCTTTCCATCTATGGACCTGTCAACTTTGACTATTTTAAATAAATGAGGCTGTAATGGTACTCAACTAATCAGGTCTGAATTTTTCACTGACTATGTCTTCTGTGCTCCATCACTGTGGAAATAGGAGTTGTTTTACTTCTTTCAGGCTGAATCAGAAACAAACTCACAGCTGGAAAAGACAGCTCAGCTGCTACAGGCTAAAGCTCACAACAAAAAATGACAAAAATAAATGCATGTAATGTCAGCCATCAGATTCTTGATATGGGTCAACAAAAGGCACTCTGTTTAGCAAACGCTGCTGGCAAAATTAGATACACATGTAAAAACCTGAAACTAGATTCTTATCACTCACTCCCTGCAACATCAACCCAATGAAACAAAAACTTTAATGTAAGATTCAAACATTTGAAACATCTAAGAAACAGAAGGAATATTTCATGATAAAGGTTGACTTGTTGACTCAACCTCCAGTACACTAGCCATGCCATGCTGTTCTCCAGCCTGATTGCTGAATAATCTTGTGCTAGTCAGAATCCTCAACCAGCCCACAGGCTGAACACCATAAACCTAAACTTTTCCTCACCTTACCCATAAGTTCAACTTACCTTCTGCTGCTCCCCATGAAGTACTAGGACCCATCTCTCCTTCCCTATGAGTGACAACACAATTGGTGTCATGTGAAAATTAGATCATATAGTTTAGATATAGCTCTAGTCCTGTTCTAAGCTAGAATGTAATGTCCCACCACTTCTACTCTCTAAGCCACACCCAGTCTCCTTTTTTTTTTTTTTTGAGGAAAAGAGGTTGAAAGAGTTTCCCAAGTTTCTTCCAGCTTTTTAAAAACATCTCTACAATTCTCATATTGTCCTTCTCATCAATAGAATAAATTTTGATGACTACACTTGGCACTCAGGAGGCACTTTTGTGACTAAAGCTTGCTGAAAAAAAAATATGGTATCGGGAAAGCCATAGCCCCAGAAACTCAGTAGCTGATTTGTAGAAACTGTTTCTAGTCTTAACCATTATTACAAAGAAAGAAGAGGGACCCATAGTAAGATCAACTACTCTGTCCTACATCACTCCCACCTACTATAATCCTATATTCTAAACCTGCATGCATGAATAATGTGGTTGGAGAGTATTTATGCTATATATCATATATTGTTGCATATATAAAAGTAAATTTTTAAATACAACATGTTGAGTCCCATTAGTGTTGCTCATTATGTGTTTAGGGCTAACTCCTTTTGATTGGACAACCTATCAGACAGCCCATTCCTGGAAAAGACAGGATTTTCTTCTCTCAGAAGTCATTAATTGCCTATGGCTCATTACCAAGAGGTTGTGAGATTGCCCACATCAAAATTGACATGTCAACCGAGGTTGTCATTATATGGTTGCCAAAAAAGAGGACTGAAAATTCACAACACCAGTTGGCATGCCAACATGTGATCCAGTTTTACCTACACCTATTCCCCCTTCAGTACATTCTTTTTTTCAATAAAATATGCTCATGGACAATTTAATGAATGGTATGATACATTCTAATTATTTTCAACTTTCTCTTATCTTCTCATCCTGTTCAACCTCCTTTTTTCCCAAAAACACTTTTGTCGCATTCATGTTTTCATGGTTTATTTTGGGACCCATTGAGTGACAAGGAGGCAGTCTGTGTAGTGATCAGCTTAGAACTATCCATTGGGGCCTGACAGGCTTACCAGTGATTACTGAAGACCGGAACTACCTCTCACCCAGATTCTATCAGTAGCCAATAATTCAGTGGGTAGGGAAAGGGAACCACTGATCCCTCCCTCATCAACAAATAGCTATTGTCAGGCCCAGATCCAGTACAAGAAACTGTGCCTGCAATGAGTTAATATTTGCAATAGATATGTTGTGCCCAGAAGATTTATACTTCTTTCAGCCTTTCAAAAGCCAGTCAGTTTCACAACGATAATTTACTGGAAATGCTAGAAATGAAAACAGTAGGTCAATTTCTTCATATTACTGTATCATTATATGAGGATATACCATATCTACAGATTTTTTCATCTCATTTGGATATATATTTGATAATATTTACCTTTGTCTTGGTTCTAGACATTAACATGTATAGATAATCAAAAAAGTAAAAGATAAGAGTTATGTCGCAATTAACCAGAAATAACCTATGGATCCTTTCTAGACAACACTATTTCTTGATATTTGAGCATTCTATAGTCATCCAATTGTTTGGATGTATTTTCTACCATTTTCCAACCAACATGGAGTTGCATAACATCTGACATCAAAATGTATCATAAAGTAGATGAAGTGCATTTTTATGAGCAAGAAGTCACTTTAATTATAATCCAGTCATATTTATTCTGGAAAATGGTACCTAATAATTCTTGTTTATCTTTGGTAGAGTGCCATCAGTTCCTACAAGAGATGACTTTTGGACTTCAAATTCTCAGCATCATTCTCTTTTCCTCTTCTTCCACGTGACGTTATTCAACTTCTTGCTTTATTTTTGCCTTTCCTCTTTGTCTTGGTTACAGTTCTGAATTAGATTTACCATAGACTTTGAAGTTGGGAAGCCTTACAGTCCTCTGGGGTCCTAAGTTGAACTGAGTGGGTAAAGGGAACAGAGATGAGCCTGAGATTGTCTGAAAGAGAAGTCATATAACAGTTCAGGTCTGTTATCACTAAAGAGATGATCATGCATATCGGGAAAGTATTACCAGCACCAAGAAGACCGAGATCATTTTAGAGACTATAAACTTGGAAGTTGTCAATGGCTCTCCAGTCCTTGGTTATAACAGTTCTACTGTGTTGCTCATACTTCCAACATCATAGGAATCAACTCAGAGCTGGAAGGAGGAAGGAAGGAGGTATTTTTTGTCATCTTCCTATAAAGCACAACAATGGTCTCAGATTTACCAAATCCTTTATTATTCTTTTTTTTTTTTCAGTTCCTCTCACAAGGTCAGAGAATCAATGCCTTGCTCCAGACTCCTGCCAAAAGTCTAAAATGAGTCATAGACCATCTCATTAGCCCAGAAACTACAAGGACAATTAAAAGTTGAGTTAAGATGCTTTCAAAATGTGGATCCCACAGGGAACTTTAGAAGCCAGGTAACAGAGTTTTAACTGAAGGAAGAGTGTAAAAGAACACTCCAGAAGTAAGTAATTGCCCTCTGGAGATTCCCAAGCTCTGAAAGTTATCAGTCCAGACTAATAGAGTAAAACCTCCATGCTTAAGAAGACAAAAAAATAAGTTCTTCAAGGACTTTGTTTGAGAGGAGCCACATGCCCACCCAATTGAATCCTTTACATAAGGTGAGTACTTTGCTGCAGTGGCTCACACACTGGGAAAGTTCTGAGGAAGTAGTGAGGTGATGGAGCCCAAAATTTTGGGAGCATCCAGGACTGCTATTGTAACCTCTACTATATTGTTCTTATTGGATGCAGCTGGATATGTTTTAAATTGGAACTTTGATTACATAAGTCATTCCTTAAAATCCTCCCTTGCTGTTAGTCATTCAATATGCAATTGAACTACAATGCTCTAAATACCATAGATAAACACTCATAGAACAAAATATTATAGCTCAAAGGCTATTTTCTTGGCCTTCAAATATCTGGACTGTTGGGGTGAACAGGAATGGACAAGGGATGGAGTTAATAGAGGATTCGAAGGATGGTGTGAAACTCAGCCTAACGCAAAAGGAAAGAGGATAAGTATTCTCAACTGTCTAATGTCAAATGCATAATTATTAAGGAACTAACGCAGGTCTAATCCTAATCTTGTTTTTTAAAAAAGTTAGTGAACATCACACTGTAGAAATGATGAGAGAAAGACTTTGGAAAGAGGTTCCTGTATCAGAGGACAACTATTTTTATTCTTAGTCCAACTGATTTTCCCAGTATTAATGATATGCTTCTTTATCCATTATACTTTTGGTCCTTAAGACAAGAAGTGCCATTTGCTGAACTCTGCCCTTCCCTAAAAAAAAAAAAAAAAAAAAAAAAACACAGTTTATGTGTGACCTAAACTTTATGACAAGAAACTTAGAGACCCTTCAGTTTCTATGTTTTTTTTATTGTATTTATTTGTGTTGTACCACACATGAAAATGGCATGCAAAGGAATGTCAGAGCACAAACTGCAAGAGTTGTCTGAGATGTGGTTCTACGGATGAAACTGAGGTTGTCAAGCTTGATGACAGACTTCTTCACCTACTGAGACATCCCACCACCTCTGACATTTATTTCTTACCAAAATTTTCCTGTGTATGCATAGAGTGATGAAACAGCGAAGCGTAATATATTTCCTAATATGCTGTTTTTAAACTACCATACATATTTTTAATTTAATTTATTACAAAATATAAAGAATCTTAATGTTCACCAAATCTAATGTGCTATTTGAAAAGATGGATAAAACGTTTGTGCTGCAGAAATATTACTATTTACCTAATGAGACAAAGACTAGATTTTATACAGGCAGAAAGGTGCTCCCATTGTCCGACCATTCTTGTCATTGCTTCCGGATTTGAGAAGCAAACATTGTTATTTATTTACTTTCACTTTAAAATATTCACATTTCTAGTGCCTGGGGACATACAGGACCTGTCTTCAGTTACTAAGGAGATGTTGGAACTTCCTCTGATCAGAGCATAGTGACACAACCTTTCCATAATTTTTGCAAGTATAAGTTTCTGGAGACACAGAGGTCACCTTTGGGCTCCAATAATCTCTGCTCCTGTCACTGGTCAGGGCCTACCAAGTATATGGTATATGTTTATTAAATACAGAAAGGTAAAATGAAATTTTCTAACTATCTGAACAAGGCCATTAATCAAATAAACAGTTGGTCTTTGTATAAAACCAACATCAAATATTGCTAAAACACATAGGTGGGAAGTTCATACAGCAATGATGCTGACAGTGACTGTATATACATTCGATCTAGGTTCCTGAAATGTCTTGGTCCAGGGGTCGTAATTAAGTTTAATCATTGAAAGTCATTATAAATGATCTTGTGCTCCTCCCCCATTCTTTTAATTTTCTGATCTTCTGTATGTCTCACTGTCACTTGTCCTCATGCTAATGAATAAAGTTACCTAAGTGATGTAAACTGTCTTGAAATAGGAACAATGACTAGTAAGGATTTACTGAGTACTTTTCCAAATGTACTTATGTTCACTGGTTCATCTGACCTTACTTGACAGACTTTGCAGAAAGCCTTATTTTTTTATTGTTGTTCACATGATTCCAATGAAGAAAGGAAAACAGAGTTCAAGCAGCTTGTAACAGAGCAGACAGGCTCCTTGCTCAAATAGGCAGGCTGGAGCTGAGATTCCCTGACGGCACATTAAGAGCATCCCCTGCTCTAGAAAGCAAGACACCAGTCTGAACCCACCATCCATGGTCCACAAGCATCCTCCTCCTTGGACTATATCTGCCAACAACCCCCTCTGCCTCTCACTAAAATGTTAGATAATGCCTGAGATCATAAGCACAGGCTTCACATTGGTTCTCAGGTGGATTTGAGACATATGTAGGTGACCTCACTTTGCCCCTTGGATTCTTTAGGTAGAAAATTAGAAGGAGAAGTAATTCCTTCCATTTCTAGCAGGGTTCAGTGCACTCTGGATGAAATCTGGATTCTTCACACTATGATATAGATGAGGATTCTTTCAACAATCACAAGTGACCTGGGAATGATAGCAAGACCAAACAGAACCACTCCCTCTGATGACTCAGAGGAAGGGAGCTGAAATATTCCAGTGCTCTGAATCCCAGCTAGCACCTCCCTAAGCCTGACTCTATCCCTTAACCTTCACTGGGAACCCAAAGCCACTTTCAATCTTTCATGGTTCTCACTGTGAGACTTTCTGGTCACTGCAGAGTCAGAACCAAAGGGAGGCCAGAGCTGTCTGCAACACTGAGCGACACTCTAGTCACCCCACCCAACAATTAGATGGGACTCACACCACTGT
>NW_021625109.1:0-7294 GCF_004785775.1 Grammomys surdaster
TGTGCGGGGCGCGCGCGTGTAGTGATCTCGCCGGCAAAAAACATACACACACGCACACACACATACACACCAGAATCCTTCCGTAGAAACACGTTTATTTCCCTAAACCAAAATGGTGGTAGAAGACGAAGAAGGCGTGGGAAAGCACTGCCTATATACCCCAGAGCGGGGTATTCACCCCCTGATTGGCTGCTTACTCGTAGCGCGCCAAACGCCGTGGGATGGGCTTAGTTTTGGCGGGCTTACCATGGCACATGCGCAGTTTACTTGGTACTAGGAAGAATTACGGGCGACAGCGCCACCTAGCGATGGCGGACTTTGTCAGCTCTCGTGGCGGCTCCCAACAACTGCCCCTTTTTGTTTAAATATAGAGGGTGGCAGGGGTCCCTGGGAAGGTTTCGTAACTCCCACCTTTGGGGGGTCTCACGGCGGGTCTGAGTCTCTTTAGAGGGCAGTGCTCAAACTCTTACCCGTCACGGGGTCAGCCTCCCCACCCGAGGCTGCCCTGTCTTAGGTGGCCGAGCCTTATCCGTCCACTCCGTTATTGACTTACCAGACCTTCTATCCGTGGAACGAACACCTTAGTGGGCAGGGACTGTGTACAGAAATGTTTGAGGCTTTACAGGGTGTCTTTACCAGAAGCCCTAGGGTGCAGCGGCTGAGGAATCTGTCTACTGGCTATTTCCTTTTAGATTTGTCAAACAGGCACTGGTCAATGTCCCGTGTCTAGGCTGACTGACATTTCTTCACAGCCAGCACCAAAGAATGGTGAGCGCTCTGGCTAGGCTACGAGGGTCGCGCACCCACACCTGGCATTCTCTGAATGTGCGCTCCAGGTTGTGGCCACTCGTAATGCCTGTCACTGGGTAATATCACCATTCGTGGTATACCTCTGGCATATGAGATCAGCTTATTCCCGTCGTTGGGATCAATTGACAGCCGGTCTGGAGACAAAAGGATGGAGTTATCTAACTGACTGCCCTTAGCCTGTCTAGCATGGTACCAGTTATGACTCAAACCCACGGCCTGATCAAGCGAATTCCATCTTGGGGGAATAAGCGATCAAAGAACCAACAGTTTAAAACCGTCCCCCTTACCCTACCAGGTGCGATGGAAACACAAGTCCTCTGGGTGCAAGGGCTAAGGGGAACAGAAAGAGATGCAAACACCCATCCCTGTGCAATGGAGTCATCTCCTAGGGGTGCAAGGGCTGTTTGTCTCAAAACTCAGGTACCACAGCTATACAGACAAGAATCAGCCAGGTCGAGACTCCTCACTGACCCAGTGTATTGGGCAAATCTCTGGGGTGCAACGCTGATGGCCTAACATTTAGCACCACCACTCGCAAGGGGAGGACTGTTCATTTTCGAAGCAGTGAAAGCTACACTGCAGGGAAAGCCCCTAGTACTTTGGTCACAAACGCCTGGCCAATAATAGCCTTGCCAAGATTCTGTTGAGCTATGAGTTCGCAAACCAATCAAAGGATGAATACTAAACCACAACTTAGGGTAAACTAAACAGGCTTACTCCCACTTACTTAAAAAAAAGAAGGGGGGAAAAGGAAAAGAAAGGAAGAAAGCTGAAGAATTCTGGGAGGACAGTCCCTCAGTCAGGAACAGATCCACGTGCGTCGAGTTGATGTTCACCACAGCTGCTCTCAATTTTCTGAGTGTCTCACTGAAGTTTTCTGAGCAGTTTCCTGTAAGATACTGAAATAATTTTCTGGACAGATTAGTTACACGAGTAAAGTTTTTATACTGTACACTGGTGATGTAAAGTGTACCCAGTTTTTTCTCACATCTCAATTGGGCTAGTTGAAAGAGGATATCCAATCTCTCTCTCACTAAATCAAGGTGTTGATTAAGGATGATTAGCCCGCCTTTTAGTAGGGTACTGGCGGAGGTTTGAAGGTTAACAGTCTCTGCCACCGTGGCTGACAATTGGGGGTAGTGCCCACCTGAACAGAAGTTGACATAGCAATCTCAGTGGCAGTGGCGGTAACGACACTAATTAATATCGTTGCCACTATGGCTGTAGTTATCTCAAAATCTCTTTTTTGTCTAAATAATGACAAAGTGGAATGAGTCTCCACGGGGATGGGAACCCATCGCGTGACTCTGGCAACCATAGTGCGAGTGAATCTTTAGAATTCCAACACTGGGACATCCAGCAGGTTTTATTGGTACAATTCTTAAAGGTGGAATTTGATAAAATAAACAAAAATACTAGGAACCTGTATCCCTTGGATCAGTACAAGGGCTATCATCAGAGCCTGGAGGGTCTGTCTGGGTGTCACCTTCCAGTATCGCGAGTCGCCTCGTCAGCCGCTCTGGTAGCCAAAACGGATTGTCTTCTTCCTGTGGAAACACACAGACCGCTCCCCTGGCTCTTAATAAAACAATATCTGGGCCCTTCCATTGTCCGGTCAAAATATCCTTCCATTTCACCATCTCTTTCGGCCTCTCAGGCTCTAAACAGTGACGGTCAGCAGCTGAGTGGCCCTGACTGTCCAGGTTAAGAATATTGAGGGTAAAGAGTGCTATAGAAACGGTGACTCGTGGCACTAAGGGTAGGGTCTCCTCGACTCCTCCCTTTTGTTTTATTAGATAAGACTTAAGAGTGCGATGGCCCATTGTCCGTCTTAAGAATTCTAGGCTTCCCCCAGGCACTCCATGCCTCAAGGCAGTGTTGAATAACATGTGCTGCCTTTTCTCCGGTCAACGGAGAAGCAAATATAATTCCAGAATAAGTGTCAATGGAAACATGTAAATATCGTAATTTGCCAAAGGTTGGGATGTGAGTAACATCCATTTGCCAAATCTGTAGTGGCCGAATTCCTCGTGGATTAATTCCTACATGAGGCACTGGTAAAAATTGACAGCAATTCTGACATTGAGTAACTATATCTCTAGCTTCCTTTCTAGTTATCTCAAACCGACGACGTAGCGTCTCTGCTGTCACATGAAAGTTTTTATGAAAATTCTTGGCCAAATCTAATTTGGAAGATAAGGCGATAGCAACCAATTTTGTGGCTCGATCCGCTAGGTCATTCCCATGAGACATTGGGCCTGGTAGACCTGAGTGAGCCCTGATATGTGTAATAAAAACTGGGAATCTCCTATTAATTAAGGCGAATCGAATCTTTTGAAAAACTTTTACAAGTCTACTAGATGGTCTAATTAGCCCTGCCACTTCTAGGGCTTTAACTGCATTTACTACATAAAAGGAATCTGAAACAATATTTAAAGGGCCTGGAAAGGTTTCAAGAACCTCCAGGACTACCAAACATTCCACAACTTGAGGTGAGGTCTCATGATATTGTTTGGCAGTGACCTTATTATCAATTACATAAGCACCCACACCTGTCTTTGACCCATCTGTGTAAACTACCACTCCATCTGGGAGCGGCTTTTGAGATAAGACCTGTGGAAATACAATCGCTTGAGTTAAGGCAAACTGTAAAATGGGATGTTTAGGGTAGTGATTGTCTATTTGGCCATTAAAGGAGGTGACCAACACGGCCCAAACATCAGAGGTAGCAGTTAATATTTGAACTTGATGTGCAGTATAAGGCACTATTAAAACTTTAGGCTCCCTTCCAAAATGAGTGACAGCTGCTTTTAATCCCCGTAAGGCAAGCTGAGCAACCGCATCTGGATACCAGTCAATAATCTTTGCAGGAGAGGCATTAGGATGAATCCATAATAAGGGTCCATCTTGCCATAATACGGCAGTTGGTAAATGTCTGGTTTTAAAGACACACAGATTAAAAGTTTTGGTCTCATCAATGCGTTTTAGCTGAGCTTCCTGCAAGGCATCCTCCACCAATCGCAGGGCATGGTTTGCAGCCGGTGTTAACGCTCTTGGTGAGGAAATATGGGAATCTCCTTCCAGAATGTCAAACAAAGGTTTTAATTCGGCAGAGGGAATTTTCAAAAATGGTCTTAACCAATTTATATCACCTAATAACTTTTGAAAATCATTTAAGGTATGTAAATGATCTCTGCGAATTTCTAATTTTTGAGGAACTATTTTCTCAGGGTAAATAACTGTCCCTAAAAAGGAACCAATTTCTGAAATTTGAACCTTCTCTGTGGCAATATGCAGACCCCACTGTCTTAATGTAGCAATTAATAAAGGATATGAGTTCTGCAAAATGGTCAACTCTTTATGGCATATTAAAATATCATCCATAAAATGAATCAAGAGTAGAGAAGGAAATTGTTTCTTAACAGGTTCAAGGGCCATTTGTACATACAGCTGACACATAGTAGGACTATTTGCCATGCCTTGAGGCAAAACTGTCCACTGATATCTTTTATCTGGCTCAAGGTGATTAACAGCAGGTAAGGTGAACGCAAATCTTTGCCTATCTTGCGGGTGTAGGGGAATGGAGAAAAAGCAATCCCTAATGTCTATAATTATTATCCTCCACTGCTTAGGTAAAGCAGAGAGCAGAGGCAGGCCTCGTTGCACTGAGCCAAACAGCTGCATCTGTTTATTAATGGCCCTTAGATCATGGAGAAGTCTCCATTTTCCTGATTTCTTTTTTATAACAAAGATAGGGGTATTCCAAGGAGAAGTAGAAGGTTCTAAATGACCAAGCTGTGCCTGTTCCTCAATCAGCCTTGTAGCAGCTTCCAATTTTTCAGAGGATAGGGGCCACTGAGGAACCCACACGGCTTCCTCTGTAAGCCAGGGTATGGGCAAGGAGCCCTCAGTGGCAACTAGGGAAAACCCAGACCTTGTCTCCCTGTATTACCCTCCTGTAAGATTGGGTTTAACCTTCCTTGTTCTTTTCTGCCAAGGCCTTTTCCTTCCTTATATCCCATTCTTTTCATAATATTAATAGCTTGTTGAGAGTACTCATTAGTTAGTGTCAATCCCAGGTCTTGTAAAATGTCTCTTCCCCAGAGGTTAACGGGGAGAGGAAGCACATAAGGTATAAAGCTTCCTGTCTGACCCTCTGGCGTCTTCCAAGTCAAGGAGCGTGAACTGACGGTGGGGTTGGCCTCATATCCCAACCCTTGTAAGGAATGGGATGACTGTGTAACAGGCCACGTTTTTGGCCACCAGTTAGAGGAAATAATACTTTTATCAGCTCCTGTGTCTAAAATTCCTGTAAAGCTCTTCCCTTCTATTGTTAATTGTAAAGTGGGTCTGGTTTTGAGATCCACTACTAAATGAGCAAAGTCAGTTCCTGAAGAACCGAACCTATTGGCACCTCTTGGCGCCCCGGTGGATGGAAAACAATTATGTAAACTTGGAAGGATAACCAATTGAGCAATCCTGTCTCCAGGGGAGATAGAAAATATGCCTTGTGGGCAGGAACAGAGAACTTGAAGTTCTCCTGTATAATCTTGGTCAATGACACCAGGATGAACCACAAGCCCCTTCAGGGTAAGAGAGGAGCGGCCTATAATGAGGCCAACGCTTCCCTCAGGCAGGGGACCTTTAAAATCAACCGGGATAGGTTGCACACCCTCATGTGGCATTAATAAGAATTGGGAGATAGAGCGGAGGTCCAACCCTGCGGACCCTCTAGTGGCTCTGTAGTTAGAGATCTCCCCCGGTTGTAGGCTTGTGTCCCATATTTTTTCGGGCCCTGAGACGTTGGGCCCGGATATTCGTTTTTTGAAATATTTTCATCTCTTTCTATAGGGGAGGGATCATGTTGAATAATCCTTCCCTGAATGTCCTTAACCGAGCGACATTCATTGGCCCAATGATATCCCTTCCTGCATTTAGTACATAACCCAGGGGTTTTCTTTTGTATAGGAGTACGACATTCTCGTTTCAAATGACCCTGTTTACCACAATTATAACATACTTTACGGCCGCCAGGACCTGAGCGGCTCTGGCCCTGCAGGATAGCTGCTGCCAGGCCCGAGTTAGTCAGTGGGCCTCCAAGACCTCGGCAGACCTTTATCCAATCTGTCAGCCCTTTGTTTCTCCTAGGGGCAATAGCTGCCTTACATTCTGGTGAGGCATTTTCATATACTAATTGCTCGATCAATGGCTTGACTTGCTCTGGGTCTCCGAAAATTTTGCCTGCTGCTTCTGTCATTCTAGCAACAAATTCTGAGAAGGACTCCTGGGGGGCTTGTAATATTTTTGTTAAATTTCCTCCAGCCTCACCCCTTTTTGAGAGTGCCTTCCATGCCTTAATTGCGGCGGCGGAAATCTGGCCATATGCTCCCCAATCATAGTTAGTCTGGTCAGCAACATACTGTCCTTGCCCTGTTAATAATTCGAAAGTCCACTGTCTCTGGTTGCCCTCTGCATTAGCGTTGGCCTTTGCCTGTGCTTGAGAAGCATCGTGCCACAAGGCCTTCCATTCCATATACTGTCCCATATTAGGGAGGGCAGCTTTTACTGTGTTCTGCCAATCATTCGGAGTCATTGCCATAGTGGCAAATCTCTCAAGCTGCATAATTGTAAAATTAGCATCAACTCCATATTTGTTAACCGATTCAGCAAATTCTTTGATAGAAGCATACTCTACAGGCGCGTGGACACGGCCTCCTCCCGCGTCCTCAAACACTGGAAAAGCTTGTAACATTTTTCTTTTGTCTTCCTCTGAAAGGAAGGAGCTTGAGCCACGTCCGTCCACATGAGGCGGAGGTGCGCCGGGAACATTAGGTTGGGAGGGCGCTACAGGCCGAGAGGCCGTCCGGCTTCTATCTCTCGTTTTCCCCTGCTTTAGATTTTGCGGCGGTAACTGTTTACCTATTTCTTCATCTGAGTCCTCTGAGGAAGTTATCCCCTCCGACTCAGAGGCATTACGCCCCAGCACTTCCTTTACCGGATAAAGAGATCTTTTCCTGAGGCTTCCAGTTCTCTTGTCTCTCCCGAGAGCGTACTTTCTCTCATCTCCCACTTCCTTAGACTGTGTGTCTTTGGAAAGGCCTTTTTCCTTAAATATACTTTTTTCTTCCTTTTTCTTTCTGAATTCCTAAGCGCTTCTGTCCTGTCTCTGTCTCTGACATGCTGATTTGTACTATTCTCCGAACCCTCACGAAAACCAGGAGCAGAAAAAGTGATGCTGCTAGCACCAAGGCGAAAGCCTCTAGCGTTCCTGCCAACTGGGGAGGGAAGTGAATCAAATCAAATCGAAACATATCTTTCAGAGAACGTTACCCCGTCCTACGGTTCTGGATTCACTCCACGCGTGGATAGGAAGCTGCGGAGGGTCTTCTGAAAACGTGCCGGCGATGGAAAATTCTCCCGGGTTTTTCGGCACCAAATGTGCGGGGCGCGCGCGTGTAGTGATCTCGCCGGCAAAAAACATACA
>NW_021625110.1:0-1895 GCF_004785775.1 Grammomys surdaster
TCTCTCTCTCTCTCTCTCTCTCTCTCTCTCTCTCTCTCTCTCTCTCTTTCTCTCTCTCTCTCTCTCTTTCTCTCTTGCTCTGGCTCTGCCTTTTGTTTTTGTTTGTTTCAAGACAAGGATTTTCTGTGGAGCCCTGGATGTCCTAGAACTCACTCTGTAGACCAGGCTGGCCTTGAATTTAGACATTCAGAAGGTTGCTGATGCCTTCTGAGTACTGAGACTAAAGATGTGGAACAGCACTGACTGTTCTTTGTAGAATTTAATACCTAGCATATTTGACTACTGCTTAACCTCTATTCCACTTACTCAAAAAGATAGCAATTTTGTTCACTCATGGCTAGCTCCTAGGGACTAGACTAGTTCCTGGTATAGAGTAAAAGTTCAGCAGACACCCTGGGATCCAAATGACATATATTTAAGACCTAGTTGTGGTCTGGAGCACCAGTATAATGTTTAATGACTCTCACTAAAGGCTATGCAAATTAAGTGTGAGGGTTTTTTCTCATTACCACTACATATTATGTTGTTCTTATAATGAATTTTACTGGTTAAGAAAATAAAGTTCCCATTTTAAGCTGCATCTTTCTACTCTTTTTTTGTTGCTTTGCTTGTTTTTCTCACTTTAAATACAAAATTTTGGTCTATCCATCATTTGGCCCTTTTTCCCTCAATGTTTCTTTTAGAAGAGAGATTATTTCCAGGTCAAGGTATTTCTGTCTCCTTGGGAAAGAGATTATCACAGTGGTGCATTTTCATGTCTCCTTCAAAACTCCCTGTCCTGAGTCAGGCAGTCCCCATGGTTCTGTAACACAGAGATGGAAAAACAGCAACATCTAAGAATAGTAAAAGCATCATGTTCCTGAGAACAGTTAAACCACTTCCAACAGACACTGTTGTTTGTCATGGCGTTATCAAAATGCATAGCGTGGGAACAGAAACCTGGAAGCATTCATGGAGAGAAAGAGCTCAGTTTGGGCACTCCAGCTCATTGCTTCAATTTGCCCAGTCAATTTCTGCTGGTGTTTTCAAGTCATGATTTCATGATGCTGCCTTTATTGGCTTACTCCATCAGGCTGCGTCAGTCATCAATGTTGGATGTTGTAAATGCTTCTTAATTTGATGGTTTGCTCTGTTTTTTTGTTTTTTGTTTTGTGTGTGTGTGTGTGTGTGTGTGTGTGTTGGTTTTTGTTTTGTTACATGTGTTTTGTTCTTTTACTTTTGCTTGCTATATACTTAATAAATCCACTCACTCAAAATCCAAAGTATGGCTAATACAGAACATTCTCCAGACATACACACCTGGGGGTGATGAAGGAATGTGTGCATGATATGTATATGTAGTATGGGTGATTATATACAATGTGTGTGTTTATACACACTGACTGCATGCTGTCTCATGTAATTTTATGTCAATTTATTTAAAAAGGTTTCATAAATAAGATAAAATGAGAGCAGAAATAAAATTGTAGGAAAGAAAGAACCAAATAAGATTACTTGAGGCAGAAAATTTAAATTTGCACCAGGTAGAGCCAAACAGCACGTATAAAGCCCATGGACTAGGAGGATGGTTGAATGACCTCACTAGCCATGAGAAGCTATCAGGTTTCCAGTTTTAGGCATGATTCTCCACCTGTTGAGCACATGTTAAGTCCAATTAGACATCTTTTTGGTTACCTCCAAAATATGAATGACGCTATTGCACCTGTAGGGATATCTTGCCACACAACTAAACAGCAAGTATAAAGCCTGTGGGAGGGAAGGATGGTTGAATGACAAATGATTTTATTTTTTTGTTAAAAATACCATACCATACCATACTATTCTATCTTTTAAACTTATTGTTCAGATTCTCTCTCTCTCTCTCTCTCTCTCTCTCTCTCTCTCTCTCTCTCTCT
>NW_021625111.1:0-4699 GCF_004785775.1 Grammomys surdaster
GAGCCCCTGCCTAGAATCCCCCAGTGAGGGGCTGGGGGCGTGGCTCAGGTAGAGTCCCTGTGTAGCATGTATGATATCTTAGTTTTCCTTCCCAACAACCTTTTTAAAAAAGATGAATTTTTAGTTTGGAAGTATAGGGAGGACGTGGAGAGAAAGGAGAAGCTTTGGTAGACCTTTCGGTTGAGCGCCGCCGTGGCTTTAGGCTGTGGTCAGTGATCAGGCCAGGGCAGGTGAGGGAGGAACTATACTCCTTGTGTTCTTTCTGCACTGTCTGGTCCTGGATGGACACTGATTACAGGCCTGCAGTCCCAGGGTCCTCATGAGGGAAGAGACTACCTCTCTGCCTGCTTTGTCTTCGTCCTCCGTCCTACCTACAAAGTGTCTTCTAGTGCATGGCTGAGTCAGGCGCAGGTAGTTTTCTCTTTAAACAACAACTAAATTTTGCTTTGCCATGGCACTTGTGTGACGGTCAAAGAACATGGCGCAGGAGTTGATTCTCATTCTACTGTGTAGGTTCTGGGGCTTGAACTCAGGTCTTCAGGTTTGACTATAAGCACCTTTCCCCTCTAAGCCATGTTGGTGGCCCTGAGTTTGTTTGTTTAATTGGTTTTTGGTGTTTGTTTGTTTGTTTGTTTAAACAGAGTCTACTTATACAGCCCTGACTGTCCCGAAGTCACTCTGTAGACCAGGCTGGCCTCAAACTCACAGAGATCCCGTGACTGCTCCGCCAGTGCTGAGATTAAAGGTGTGCCCCCACCGTGCCTGGCTTATTTGTTTCTTTTTGTTTTGTTTTTTGTAATTTTTGGTTTTTTGTTTGTTTGTTTGTTTTTTGTTTTGGGTTTTTTTTGTGTGTTTTTGGGTTTTTCGAGACAGGGTTTCTCTGTGTAGCCCTGGCTGTCCTGGAACTCACTCTGTAGACCAGGCTGGGCTTGAACTCAGAAATCCGCCTGCCTCTGCCTCCCAAGTGCTGGGATTAAAGGCGTGCGCCACCACCGCCCGGCAGCTTATTTGTTTCTTAGATAACCCCCGCTGGCACTGACCTTTCCAGGTAGCCATGGAATACCTTGAATGCCAGATTCTCCTGTCGCCACCTCCTGAGCGCTGGGGTCCCAGCCATAGGCTTTCTTCAGTGTTGGAGACAGAACCCAGAGCTTGGTGCATGCAAGGCAAACACCCCGCCACCTGAGCCACACCCCTAGACCCTCTTTCCTGTTTTTTGAATCCCCATTCTGGTTTTGACAACTGATTCTGCTCTCAGCAGGGAGGACAGATGGGAGGGAAGCTCCAGTATGGGGAGAAATGAGCACGGGTGGGAGAGGAAGTCTGCCCCCAGCCGGGGGTGTCCACTGAGCTGGGATAGAAGGGTCTGGATGGATTGCCTTTGGCAGGTAGATAGGGGGACCTCAGTGGCGTATGACCTGTGCACAGAGGCTTCTTTTCTGGATGTGATAGAGACCCGTATGTCAGTGTAATGCTTCTGGGAGCGACAGCTATAAAGCTGGGCAAATGGCGGCCAATGATTTGAGGTCTCTAAAGAGCACAAAGCAACGGCAGGAACTCAGGGCCCTGTGATCCTTGGAAGAGAGAGGCCAGGCACAGAGAGTGACACAGGCATCATGGCTGGCGTTCCGACGCACCAGCTCAGCTCTGTGAAGGGAGACAGAGCCATGAGGCTGAGGCAACAGGCTCGGGCTGGGTGGTGGGGTCCTCAGATTTGGAGAGTTTCCCTCCAGTTTTTGGCAAGTGTACATGCTAAGTGCAACAGGGGCCGAGCTGGAGAGGTGCAGGTAGCCATCTTAGATCCCCTGAGAGCCAGCCAGGAGGTGAAGAACAGACCCTGATCAATAAAAAGGGTCAGAAAAAATAACTTAGAGCTGTGTGTCTGTGCGTCAGTGTGGTGTGTATGTGTGTGGTGTCTGTGCAAGAGTGTGTGATGTGTATGTGTGTGTGTATGTGCATGTGTATATGTGTGTGGTGTGTATTTATGTGTGTGCATGTCTGTATGTGTGCGAGTGTGGTGTGTGTGTGTGTGTGTGCATGTGAGTATGTGTGTGTGGTGTGGTGTGGGTGTATGTGTGTGCATGTGTGTATGCGTATGGGTATGTGTATGTGTGTGAGTGTGTTGCTGTATATGTGTATGTGTGCATGTGTGATGTGGTGTGGTGTGTATCTATATGTGTGTGTGCACGAAGAGGCCAGAGGCAGACGGCAGCTGTCCTACTCTGTCATTCTGCACTTAATTCTATTCAGAGAGCCTGAAGCAATGCTGGCAGCCAGCAAGTCTGAGGGATCCTCTCAACTGCCTACCCACAACTGGGATTACAGGCCACTGGCTCCATGGTTTTTTAATTAGTTCTGGGGTCAAACCCATGTTTGTCTAGCAAGCACCAAAAGAGCTGTAAAGAAAAGAGCCTGATATGGTGGCACACAGTTATAATTCCAGCACTTGGGAGGACACAGCAGAAGGGTTTCCGTAAGTTCAAGGCCAGCCTGGTCTACCTAGCAGGTTCCAGAATACAGACTGATCTCTAGTCTTAAAAAAACAATAAAATAAGAACAACCCAAAGAACTTAATATAGACAAAAATAAGTTTATGCAACTCACGGTTCAGGAGACAGGAAGTCCACACAGTATGGTGCTAGCTCTGGTCAGAGCCTGTTCCTATCACACACACATCAGACACTCCAGTATCCTGTTACCTCATGACTATATTGCTGAGGGAGGATTCAAAATGAGATACCACAGCTCTGGGATGGCTCAGTGGTTCAGAGTCTGCTCTTCCAGAAGACCCAGGTTCAGTTCCCAGCATCCACATCAGCTGCTCACAGCAGACTGTCCTCCAGTTTGTGTGTGTGTGTCGCCCTCTTCTGTCCACCTCTGGTACTGCATGCACTTGGTGCACAGACATACATGCCAGCAAAATACCATGTACAGAAAATAAAATGAAGGGAAAAAAATTAAAAACCATTTTCTCTCTTGGGAGCCAACTTGGAATCTCCTCCAAGGTTAATTTATTCATTAATCATTTCCAAAAGCAGTCTTCAGATGACCTGGCAGCTTCTCACTAGCTTCCTGCCTTAAAGATGCAGCCCCTAACACTCTGCCACACTAAAGACCAATTCAAACATATGACCCTCAGGGATACAAACCACATCCAACTATGGCAGAGGCAGAGACTCGGGTGAGCAAAGCCAGAAGAACCAAGAGGCAACTGAGTACACAGGTCTGGAAGTCAAATATTTGTTTTTAATACCACAAATGTAAGGTAGGGTCTTGGGAGTCCTAGATCTGTACTGCTGAGCCACGCCCCCAACCCTCACTGGGGGATTCTAGTCAGGGGCTCTACCACTGAATTAAACTCCAAACCCAGCTCCTCACTAGGGAATCTTCCTGCCTCAGCCTCCCAAATGCTTTTCTCTACCAAGACTTGTTAGAGAAGCAGGTGGATCTCTGAGTTTGAGGCCAGCCTGGTCTACAGAGTGAGTTCCAGGACAGCCTGGGCTACACAGAGAAACCTGTCTCGAAAAACAACAACAAAAAAACAAAACAAAAAAAATTGTTAATGTAGCTGGGCAGTGGTAGTGCACACCTTTAATCCCAGCACTTGGGAGGCAGAAGCAGGCGGATTTCTGAGTTCGAGGCCAGCCTGGTCTACAGAGTGAGTTCCAGGACAGCCAGGACTACACAGAGAAACCATGTCTAGAAAAACAAAACAAAACAAAACAACAAAAAAAGAAGACTTGTTAGATCACTGGTGAGACTAGAGAGAGTGAGATTTATGAACCAGCAATTAAGAACTAAAAAAGGGAACTAAGCAGATTCTTGAAAGTCTAATGATTCATATTCAGAAAAGCATCCTGGAAAGAAGTATTCACAAGGGAACCCACCCCCACCCGCTAAGACAGGTGGGCCAGGCAGCGTGGCTATGCTGGAAATGTCTGTTTTGATTTTTTTTTAACTTTTTTTGGAGTCCCAGTCTTCCTGCGTCCCTCAGCTATCCTCAAATTTGCAATCCCCCAGCCCCAGCTACCAAAGTCCAGGGATTACCGGAATGTACCGCTGTGCCTGTAGGAAGTTCTGCTTTTGGTTTTCGTGGAAGTTTGTGGGAAGAAGGGGGCTGTTGGCCTTTTAGGCATTTTTCTTTGAATGAGATAGATGAGTTGGCTCTGGATAGAATGATTCACCTAATTGCCTTGGGCCTGCCAGTACATTGCCTCAGCTCACCACAGCTCCAGTCTCCTGGGTCAGGAAGGAGGCTGTGCCAGGCTACAGGATGGTGTGAGCCAAAGCCTGGCCAAGGGATGACATGGTGTTTCCAGGGAAAACCATACAGTTGGCCTCAGTTAGAAGCTTTGAGCAAAATAACAAGATTACCATGGGTCCATCAAGTGATGCTTTGACCTTTCCGGTCATCCATCAGTGAGTGATAACTTGTGTGAGTGATAACTTGTGATTCCAGGTAGACTGTCCCGGAAGTAAAGGCAAAGCTGAGACCGAGCTGTTCCATGAGATAGCTGGAGATAAAGAATTCTGGATTATAGTTACATTGTGAGACCTTGTATCAAAAAGGGAGGGGCTGCTAATATAACTTGATAGTAGAGCCCCTGCCTAGAATCCCCCAGTGAGGGGGCTGGGGGCGTGGCTCAGTGATAGAGCCCCTGCCTAGAATCCCCCAGTGAGGGGCTGGGGGCGTGGCTCA
>NW_021625112.1:0-5282 GCF_004785775.1 Grammomys surdaster
GCAATTGCTCCGGTACATGGTGTCTCGAGCAGATTACTGGGTGGTCGTGACTTTCTGAGATTTGAGTGAGGGTCTCCCCTCTGCGGAGGTCTTCATTGGGGGCTCGTCCCGGGATTTGTGACCACCCTGATCTCTGAGACCCCCACTGGGAGGTAAGGGCACCACGGTTTTGTTTGTGTGTTTTGTGTGTCTATCCGTCTCGTTCTGACATTTGGTTTGGAATTCTGTAAAGCACACTTCTATGGTTTGGCTTGGCAGCTGTTTCTGTCTCGTAAGAGACAGCAAACCTTTTGTCTCGGCAGGAGGCAAACGGGTGACCAGCAGACGTGCTAGGATGGTTACCACTGCCACAACCCGGGAGACGTCCCGGGTGAGGAAGGTGGGTGCCATCTGGAGGCCGGGAGGATGTGATGGTCCTCTTGCTGGAGGAGGTGTGAGAGAACTCCTGGCCATCTGTTTTTCTGTATTGGTGTTGGCTTTCTCCGTTGAGACGGTTAGTCTCTTTGTGTAGTTGTTTTGTCTGTGTTTTGTGTTACTCGTGATGTGATAGGGACAACGGACTGTGTGCTTGTGAGGTGTCTGTGCTCATGGCGTGGGGCAACTGTCTGTGTACTGTGTTTGTGAAATTTCTGTGCGCCCATGGCAGGGGTGACTGTCTATGTAGTCTGGTTTCTGTGCTCGTGGCAGGAGCCGGAACCAGGCAAGCCACGTAGGGCAGTTTGAGACCCTGGGAGAGGGTCAGGTTACGAATTCCGGGAGAGAATTCGTGGGAAGTGAAAGCAGTGGGACAGATGCGTCGGCACACTGCAGGCCACAGTTCTCTAGAGGATTCTCTAGAGTTCGTTTGTATGGGAGATAGGGTCAGAAATGACCCCTTCTCTGTCTGAAGGTGGTCTTTGGCCACCACTGCCTGGGGCGGCGTCTGTTGAAGCTCTCATGGCTTTGTGTCTGTGTCTAAGTCTGTGTTGTTCATTGCTGGTGGTGTAAGAAATCTGTTAAATTAGGTCCAGCATGGGCTGGCCATGTCATCTGGTTATTAGGTTCTCTCACCGGCAGTCTTTCATGTCTTGATTGTGTAACCTGTCTCTGCACCTGTGACAGGGGCGAGAACTGTGTATCTGGTATATCCATCGCCCGTGATGGGGATGAACTGACTATGTTTTTTCTGTTTTCTTGATGAACTATTTGTGTGTTTTTAGACTGTGACTGACGTTATTTTGGACTGAATCTACTGTGTTAAATATCCTGAGTTAACAAGAGGTAACATGGCCATTGGCAGAGAAATAGCTAAAACAATTGTCTGATCTTCACGGTGTGTTAGCAAAAGAAAAAGAACTCTCTGGCCCCTACAGGAGAGATTCTTGGTTATGCTTTCTATGTCTATTGTGAGTCCTTGGCGCCAAATTTGTCCACGTGTGTCGTTGTCTGTCTTTGTTTCATTAGAATAAATTTCTGTTCTATGTTTCATGTTCAGAAAGATAAAAAGGGTTAAAACTTATAGGCAAGTCCCCCTGCTCTGTGGATGAAAGTGAGACACAGCAGGAGGAGCCCTGGCAAAAATGATTGTTTGCACAAGCTGCTCTGGGGAGGCTAAGAACTTTTTGGCTTTCTTGGTAAAGAAACTGATTTTCTTTTCTTCCCCCAAGATTGAAAAGGAGATTTCAGTGTAAGTTTTATCTGGGATCAGATAAGGCCTTGATGAACTACTTCAGGAATTTGTAGATAGGCCTAAATTAAGAACTTTCACATTTGAGTTAAGACAAAGCTCAGAGAGGGCTCAGCAGAAGCTGGTGTGACATTCCTGTTGTCATGGTCACTCTGACTAGCCCCTGGAAAGGTGTTTTCTGGAATTTGTTTTATTGCCTTGCTTCTTCCTTGGGGAAGAAAGATCAGCCTCAGATCCAAGGACATTTACAAGAGACAGTTTATGGTCTAGGAGCTATATAATGATTATGCTGGAGAAATTAGAATTACAGCCTGACTTGCCTACTCCAGCTGCCATTCCAAGAAATGCATATAGAATTTTTATACTGTTCCTTTAAGATGAGAGGTTTACATGCAGTGAGTATGCTTGTAATTTTTTTGAGAGACCATGAAGCGATATCACTAGAAAGTTTTGCCTCAAGGAATGGCTAATAGCCTTACAAGAAGTTAAGAGTAAGAAAAGTAAAAACGAAAAACAGTTTCAATTGACTTTTAGAGCCCTGCCTCGGTCTCATTGATTATTGAGTTTAGCAGGTGACAAGGTGCTTCTTTTGAAATTACAGCCAGAAAAAGTAAGAAAATTTTGTTTTAAAAAAATATAAGTTGTATATTTACTTCATTTTTGTTTACGACTGGTTTTAAAATTATAAGAATGTTCTACATGTCTTGGTTATAGATTATTTCCCTATAAGATATTGGGTATGGTTAAAAATTTGCAACCTTGTTAAAAGAAAGTTGGGCTAAACCTGGTAACTCAGGTTTAGAGTCATTCAGAAACCAGATATATAGAGATAGGATTTAAAACAATGTCTCTTATGAGTTATTAAAAGCTGCACTATCCTGCATTCATGTATAAGAACTGACAGCCAACTTTGTAACCTGAAAGTAATGCATTTAGTGTTGATTTTAGAGAAAATAGAAAATTTACATTGTTAAAAATTGGTTTTGTTTCTCAAAATTATGGTTACACTCTAGTATTACAAAAAGAAACTTAAAAAAGTATAGTGAAACAGTGGCTGCAGTTGACAGTTCAATCGTGAGCTCCAGAAATTTTGACTCACTCATGTTTATGGTTGAGAAGAAGATAGAGCAGGTGGAGATGATTGCTAGAGTAAGAAAAAAAAAAAAGAACAGCTGTGACACAGTACCAGCCTGCTGTCAATTAGATACAGTGGTAGAGACAAATTTGACACCCCCCCCTTAAGAAAGAGAAGAGATATCTGTGGGGGTCTTAGAAGACACATCACCCTTCCTTTCCAGACAACCCAGCCAGTCTGACGGGACTGGTAGAGTCTTTGATGTTTTCCCTCCAGCCCACCTGGGATGATTGTCAATAGAGTTTACAGGTTCTCTTTACTACTGAAGAGAAGGAAAGAATTCTATTAGAAGCCCATAAGAATGTTCCTGGTGGCAACGGGCAGCCTATGCTGCTTCCCAATGAGATTGATGCCGGATTCCCCCTTAACTGCAGGTAAGGGGCAGCTGGTGGTCTACCATCGGGCTCTAGCAGGTCTCCAAGGGCAGCAAGATGGCCCACCAATTTGGCCAAGGTAAGAGAAGTCCTTCAGGGACCAAACGAGCCACAGTCTGTGTTTCTTGAGAGGTTACTGGAAGATTTAGTTAAGGAGGCAGAGAAAGTGTACTATAAGAGGGAGAGAAAGAAAGAAAGAAAGAAAGAAAGAAAGAAAGAAAGAAAGAAAGGAAGAAAGAAAGAAAGAAAAAAAGAGAGAAAAGGCAGATGAGATTGCAGGCAGGAAGGATTTTGGCCGCAGTGCAGGAGAGAAAGACAAGAGATAGGATAGGAATTAGACAGACAGAGAACCTGGGTGACGAAGGCAGAAGCCCCAGATATCAGTGAATGGCTAGCAGAATTCCCAAAAGTTTGGTTTGAAACTGAAGAAGCCAGGCACTAATGATTACAAGCCAGTACAAGAACTAAGAAAAGTCAATAAGAGAGTACAAGACACTTAACCTCCTCAGTTTGCTCCCACCAGAGAGGACTTTTGGCAGCATCAACATTCCGGCAGCCCCCTGACCGACACGGCTGCCTAGAAAGCTGCCCAGGGAGCAATGAGTCTAGCAGTAAGGGTTCCAGAGACTATTTTGACACTCGAGATACCAGTTTCAGATATGCCACCGACGACCATCAAGTGATGGACAATTTGGGCTTTCATTCTGAAACCCCTTATGGGGTAATAAAAAACTGAGATGGTAAATTAATTCTCCCACAAGAAGAAGGACTGTCTGATTTTGCGAAAGCTGTGGTGAGAAACTATAGAGCTTGTGCCTTAACCAATGGGAAGAGACTGAGGGGCGACTGGCCCAGAGCTTACTGGGAGATGGACTTCACAGAAGTTGAGCTGGCAAAACATGGAAAGGAGATCTTGGAAGAAATCTTTCCAAGGTTTGGAATACCCAAGGTAATTAACTGGGTCTGTTAATGGTCTTTGTTGCCCAGTTGAGTTAGGGACTGGCCACTCAGCTGGGGATTAATTGGAAATTACATTGTGCTTATAAACCCCAGAGTTCAGGACAGATAGAGAGGATAAATAGAACAATTAAGGAGACCTTAACCAAATTAGCATTTGAGACCGGTGGTAATGACTGGACAGCCCCCCTTCCCTTTGCCTTGTTCTGAGTTTGGAACACTCTAGAGTGATTTAAGCTTATACTCTTTGAGATTTTATGGGGGGTACCACTGCCACTTACTGGGGCGGGCGGAATGAATGATCCTGATGCTGTCCTTTCTAAATCCTTGTTTGCCTACATAAAAGCACTTAAAATGGTCCAACGTGAGGTCTGGGAACAGCTGAAAAGGGCCTATGAGACTGGAGATCCAAGTGTGCCACACCAGTTGGGAGACGCGGTTCTAGTTCAACACCACCAAGCTGCCTGCGGTGTCCAACCATGTTTGGCCTGCGGAGAAACGAGCTATACCTGTGGGTGCAGGCGACCAGCTCCAAGGACTTAAAGTCTCTGGGTGAGGCCGGTGCAGCATTTCAGAGGACACTAGAAACCCTGCGGCGTGTGGCCAATGGCGTGCAGCACAACCATGAGGCAGCCTTTCAGGACATGCTTCAGGAATTAGACATTAACACTCTGATATTTTCCCTGGTCCTCTTTTGATTCTGTTTTTTGCTTCTTAAACAGATTAGTTACCTTTGTTAGAGAGAGAGTTAGTGCTGTTCAGCTTTTATTGCTATGCCATCAATATCAAACCCTCGGACAGGGAAACGGAAGCTATGAAGATACTGAAATACAAGATCTGTAATCAGATTTACATTAAGAGAAGTGGGGTTAAGTTTTTAAGATTAAAAACTATCATTAGGAGAAGTGGGGAATGTAGAATGAAAAATTATAGATACTGGGTATATAGAATTCTTTTTAGACATATAAAATATTCTTTAGGCTTTCTTTATAAAGACATGGAGAAACTGAGCCATGAATCAAGTTAGGAATGTGGAAAGACCAGTCACCATTACTGGAACTGGCCTATCCGCAAAGAGAAAGGAAAGAATGCAAGTGAACTAGGTGGAACCAAGCTGAGAACCACAGTGACAGGGCAAGGCCACAGTGAC
>NW_021625113.1:0-1491 GCF_004785775.1 Grammomys surdaster
AGAGAGAGAGAGAGAGAGAGAGAGAGAGAGAGAGAGAGAGAGAGAGAAAAGAGGGAGGGAGAGAATTCAACTGTGAACTTTGTGAACCACAGTAATGACCAGAATACACCTATGGACCCAATAGTCCTACAAATATTACAGCATAACCAACTACTTTCTGACTAGATTTAAGGCCTGTTCTGCAGAAGGAAACACATACTATACCTGATACTGTGATTCTAGGGAGAGCTGCTAAAGCACCAGCGCTCATCTGCCTCCACAATGAAGATGCAGCATGACCACTGTCTTCTCAGGCTCCTGATGCCAGGTCACTTCCTTGCCGTGATATTTTGTACCTCTTGGCCGTGATGTACTTCAAACTCTGAGCCAAACTCAATTTCTTTGTACCATTTTTGCTAGGCATTTGATAATTGGAATAAGAAGACCAGCTAATAAAATAATATACAACTTTATAAACGGCACAAATTAGCCTTGTTCTACCCTTTGGGAGGCAATGTCTTTTGATGGAGTGTTGGCTAGTGTGATTCTGTGCCGAATATTGTATTGCCCCTTATGATTATGCTTTCATTTAATTTAATACTGACAACCACATCATTGATAAGGCCATCTCTAATGCAAGATGCAATAAATAGCCTGTAGGGCTTTAGTAGTTAAGTGGACATGCTGTTAAGTGCACTTGTTGCTCTTGCAGAGGACTCAGGCTTCGTTCCCAGCAAACACATGGTGGCTCACAGTTGCCTGCAACTACCACCCCAGACAATCTAGTGCCTTCTTATGGCCTCTATAGGTACTGTGCACACACGGTACACATACAGAGGTGTAGCCAAAATGTTCACATACATAAAATAAGTCTTAAAAAAATTAAACTACCTTAGTGAGGTCAGTTTACCCAACTTCCCTAAGGAGCCAGGTTTCTCCAGTCACGTTTGAAACCTTCATTCACTGTTTCTTCTCTGGACCACTCTTCTCTGCTGGTGAGAGGAGATGACAGGAAAGATCTTCTGAATTTTCTGGTCACATTATTGTATGTATGAAGGCATGCATATATGTATGTATGCATGTGTGTATGTATATAGGTATGTAGATATTATGTATAATTTCCTCCCTACTAGGAATGAAATCTGCATCCTCACATATGGTTAGATGGATCAAGGTTCTCAATGGACACTGCTTTGGAAACTACTAGATTAGACAGTCTGAATAATTCATATAGTTTTTAAAAATCTATGACTCTCCTTTCTCTCTCTCTCTCTCTCTCTCTCACACACACACACACACACACACACACACACACACACACGCACTCACACACATATATTTACTGGCACAAATAAATTTAATAGAGAAGATGGAAGATCTGGGGTGGTATCTCAATGGTAAAGTGCCTGTCTGGCATATGTTAAACCCTAGATTCTATGCCCTGCAAAACACACACATACACACACACGAGAGAGAGAGAGAGAGAGAGAGAGAGAGAGAGAGAGAGAGAGA
>NW_021625114.1:0-5939 GCF_004785775.1 Grammomys surdaster
GGTGGTCGCGACTTTCTGAGACTTGAGTGAGGGTCTCCCCTCTGCGGAGGTCTTCACTGGGGGCTCGTCCGGGATTTGCGACCACCCTGATCTCTGAGACCCCCACTGGGAAGTAAGGGTACCGTGGTTTTGTTTGTGTGTTTTTTGTGTCTATCCGTCTGGTTCTGACATCTGGTTTAGAATTCTGGAAATCGCACTTCTGTGGTTTGGCTTGGCAGCTGTTTCTGTCTTGTAAGAGGCAGCAAACCTTTTGTCTCAGCAGGAGGCAAACGGGTGACCGGCAGACATGCTAGGATGGTTACCACTGCCACAACCTGAGAGATGTCCCGGGTGAGGAAGGGACCCCAGGGACGCCTGGTGGGTGCCCGTCTGAAGGTCGGGGAGGACGCGGTGGTCCTCTTGCTGGAGGAGGTGTGAGAGACCTCCTGGCCATCTGTTTTTCTGTATTGGTGTTGGCTTTCTCGGTTGAGACGGTTAGTCTCTTTGTGTAGTTGTTTTGTCTGTGTTTTGTGTTACTCATGATGTGATAGGGACAATGGACTGTGTGCTTGTGCTTGTGAGGTGTCTGTGCCCATGGCGTGGAGCAACTGTCTGTGTACTGTGTCTGTGAAGTTTCTGTGCACCCATGGTAGGGGTGACCGTCTGTGTAGTCTGGTTTCTGTGCTCATGGCAGGAGCAGGAACTGAGCAAGCCACAGAGAGCATTTTGCTACCATGAGATAGGGTCAGGTTACGAATTCCAGGAAGGAATTCCTGGGAAGTGGAAGCAGTGGGACAGATGTATTGGCACACTGCAGGCCACAGTTCTCTAGAGGATTCTCTGGAGTTCGTTTGTATGGGAGATAGGGTCAGAAATGACCCCCTCTCTGTCTGAAGGTGGTCATTGGCCACCGCCGACTGGAGTGGTGTCTGTTGAAGCCCTCGTGGCTGTGTGTCTGTGTCTAATTCTGTGTTGTTCATTGCTGGTGATGTAAGAAATCTGTTAAATTAGGTCCAGCATGGACTGGCCATGTCATCTGGTTATTAGGTTCTCTCACTGGCAGTCTTTCATGTCTTGATTGTATAACCTGTCTCTGCACCTGTGACAGGAGCGAGAACTGTCTGTATCTGGTATATCCACCGCCCGTGATGGGGGTGAACTGACCGTGTTTTTTTCTGTTTTCTTGATGAACTGTTTGCGTGTTTTTGGACTGTGACTGACATTATTTTAGACTGAATCTAATGTGTTGAATATCCTGAGTTAACAAGAGATAACATGGCCATTGGCAGAGAAATAGCTAAAACAATTGTCTGATCTCCGCGGTGTGTTAACAAAAGAAAAGGAACCCTCTGGCCCCTACCGGAGAGATTCTTGGTTATGCTTTCTATGTCTGTTGTGAGTCCTTGGCGCCAAATTTGTCCACGTGTGTCGTTGTCTGTCTTTGTTTTATTAGAATAAATGTCTGTTCTATGTTTCATGTTCAAAAAGATAAAACGGGTTAAAACTTATAGGCAAGTCCCCCTGCTCTGTGGATGAAAGTGAGGCACAGCAGGAGGAGCCCTGGCAAAAATGATTCTTTGCACAAGCTGCTCTGGGGAGGCTAAGAACTTTTTGGCTTTCTTGGTAAAGAAACTGATTTTTTTCTTCCCCCAAGATTGAAAAGGAGATTTCAGTGTAAGTTTTATCTGGGATCAGATAAGGCCTTGATGAACTACTTCAGGAATTTGTAGATAGGCCTAAATTAAGAACTTTCACATTTGAGTTAAGACAAAGCTCAGAGTGGGCTCAGCAGAAGCTGGTGTGACATTCCTGTTGTCATGGTCACTCTGACTAGCCCCTGGAAAGGTGTTTTCTAGAATTTGTTTTATTGCCTTGCTTCTTCCTTGGAGAAGAAAGGTCAGCCTCAGACCCAAGGACATTTACAAGAGACAGTTTATGGTCCAGGAGCTATATAATGATTATGCTGGAGAAATTAGAATTACAGCCTGACTTGCCTACTCCAGCTGCCATTCCAAGAAATGCATATAGAATTTTTATACTGTTCCTTTAAGATGAGAGGTTTGCATGCAGTGAGTATGCTTGTAATTTTTTGAGAGACCATGAAGTGATATCACTAGAAAGTTTTGCCTCAAGGAATGGCTAATAGCCTTACAAGAAGTTAAGAGTAAAAAAATAAAAACAAAAAGCAGTTTCAATTGACTTTTAGAGCCCTGCCTTGGTCTCATTGATTATTGAGTATAGCAGGTGACAAGGTGCTTCTTTTGAAATTACAGCCAGAAAAAGTAAGAAAATTTTGTTTGAAAAAAATATATAAGCTGTGCATTTACTTCATTTTTGTTTATGACTGGTTTTAAAAGTATAAGAATGTTCTGCATGTCTTGGTTATAGATTATTTCCCTATAAGGTATTGGGTATGGTTAAAAATTTGCAACCTTGGTAAAAGAAAGTTGGCTTAAAACTGGTAACTCAGATTTGGAGTCATTCAGAAACCAGATGTATAGAGATAGGATTTAAAACAATGTCTCTTATGAGTTATTAAAAGCTGCACTATCATGCATTCATGTGTAAGAACTGACAGCCAACTTTGTAACCTGAAAGTAATGCATTTAGTGTTGACTTTAGAGAAAACGGATTGTTTACATTGTTAAAAATTGGTTTTGTTTCTCAAAATTATGGTTACACTCTAGTGTTACAAAAAGAAACTTAAAAAAAAATAGTTAAACAGTGGCTGCAATTGGCAGTTCAATCGTGAGCTCCAGAAATTTTGACTCACTCATGTTTATGGTTGAGAAGAAGATAGAGCAGGTGGAAATGATTGCTAGAGTAAGAAAAAAATAAGAACAGCTGTGACACAGTACCAGCCTGCTGTCAATTGGATACAGTGGTAGAGACAAATTTACCCCCCCTTAAGAAAGAAAGGAGATATCTGTGGGGGTCTTAGAAGACTCATCACCCTCCTTTCTAGACAACCCAGCCAGTCTGACAGGGCTGGTAGTCTTTGATGTTTTCCCTCCAGCCCACCTGGGATGATTGTCAATAGAGTTTACAGGTTCTCTTTACTACTGAAGAGAAGGAAAGAATTCTATTAGAAGCCTATAAGAATGTTCCTGGTGACAACAGGCAGCCTACACAGCTTCCCAATGAGATTGATGCCGGATTCCCCCTTAACTGCAGGTAAGGGGCGGCTGGTGGTCTACCATCGGGCTCTAGCGGGTCTCCAAGGGCAGCGAGATGGCCCACCACTTTGGCCAAAGTAAGAGAAGTCCTTCAGGGACCAAATGAGCCACTGTCTGTGTTTCTTGAGAGGTTACTGGAAGATTTAGTTAAGGAGGCAGAGAAAGTGTACTATAAGAGAGAGAGAAAGAAAGAAAGAAAGAAAGAAAGAAAGAAAGAAAAGAGAGAAAAGGCAGGTGAGATTGCAGACAAGAAAGATTTTGGCCGCAGTGCAGGAGAGAAAGACAAGAGATAAGATAAGAATTAGACAGACAGAGAACCTGGGTGACGAAGGCAGAAGCCCCAGATATCAGTGAATGGCTAGCAGAATTCCCAAAAGTTTGGTTTAAAACTGAAAAAGCCAGGCACTAATGATTACAAGCCAGTACAAGATCTAAGAAAAGTCAATAAGAGAGTACAAGACACTTAACCTCCTCAGTTTGCTCCCACCAGAGAGGATTTTTGGCAGCATCAACATTCCGGCAGCCCCCTGACCGATAGATGACTAATGCTCACATGATACAAAAGCCTGTTGTTGACTGAAAGGGTGATCTTTACACCCCCGGCCCTCTTGAATCCTGCCACCTTGCTGCCTGTGACTGACAACTCTTCTCCTGTCTGTCACTGTGTTGATATCCTGGCAGAAGAAACAGGTACTCGGAGCGACCTGAAGGACCAGCCCTAGCCAGGAAGTCTGAACTGGTATACAGATGGCAGCAGTTTCATGGTAGAAGGTAAGCGAATGGCGGGAGATTCAGTGGCAGATGGAAAGCGAGTACCGATATGCCTTTGCCACGGCTCATATACATGGTACAACCTACAGACAAAGAGGGCTGCTGACAACTGCAGAAATACTGAGCCTCTTTGAACCAAAGCCAGAGGGCTCAGGACATTGTTGCAAAAGGAAATCAGATGGCTGACATGGCTGCTTAGAAAGCTGCCTAGGGAGCAATGATTCTAGCAGTAAGGGTTCCAGAGACTATTTTGACACTCGAGATACCAGTTTCAGATACGCCACCGATGACCATCAAGTGATGGACAAACTGGGCTTTCACTCTGAAACCCCTTATGGGGTAATAAAATACTGAGATGGTAAATTAATCCTCCCACAAGAAGAAGGACTGTCTGATTTGGCAAAAGCTGTGGTGAGAAACTATAGAGCTTGTGCCTTAACCAATGGGAAAGAGACTGAGGGGCAACTGGCCTGGAGCTTACTGGGAGATGGATTTCCCAGAAGTCAAACCGGCAAAATAAATATCTTTTAGTTTTTGTAGACAACTTTTCAGGAAGAATGACACTGCCAACATGACGGCTAAGAAGATCCTGGAAGAAATCTTTCCAAGGTTTGGAATACCCAAGGTAACTAACTGGGTCTGTTAATGGTCTTTGTTGCCCAGTTGAGTTAGGGACTGGCCACACAGCTGGGGATTAATTGGAAATTACATTGTGCTTATAAACCCCAGAGTTCAGGACAGATAGAGAGGATAAATAGAACAATTAAGGAGACCTTAACCAAATTAGCATTGGAGACCGGTGGTAAAGACTAGACAGCCCCCCTTTCCTTTGCCTTGTTCTGAGTGTGGAACACTCTAGAGTGATTTAAGCTTACACCCTTTGAGATTTTGTGTGAGGTACCACTGCCACTTACTGGGGCGGGCAGAATGAATGATCCTAATGCTGTCCTTTCTAAATCCTTGTTTGCCTACATAAAAGCACTTAAAATGGTCTGACTCGAGGTGTGAGAACAGCTGAAAGGGGCCTACGAGACTAGAGACCCAAGTGTGCCACACCAGTTGAGAGACGCGGTTCTAGTTCAACACCACCAAGCTGCCTGCGATGTCCGACCGTGTTTGGCCTGTGGAGAAACGAGCTATACCTGTGGGAGCAGGCGACCAGCTCCAAGGACTTGAAGCCTCTGGGTGAGGCCGGTGCAGCATTCCAGAGGACACTAGAGACCCTGCGGTGTGTGGCCAATGGAGTGCAGCACAACCACGAGGCAGCCTTTTAGGACATGCTTCAGGAATTAGACATTACCACTCTGATATTTTCCCTGGTCCCCTTTTGATTCTGTTTTTTTGCTTCTTAAACAGATTAGTTACCTTTGTTAGAAAGAGAGTTAGTGCTGTTCAGCTTTTATTACTATGCCATCAATATCAAACCCTCAGACAGGGAAACGGAAACTATGAAGATACTGAAATACAAGATCTGTAATCAGATTTACATTAGAAGTGGGATTACGTTTTTAAGATTAAAAACTATCATTAGGAGAAGGAGGGATGTAGAATGAAAAATTATAGATACTGGGTATATAGAATTCTTTTTAGACATATAAAATATTCTTTAGGCTTTCTTTATAAAGACATGGAGAAACTGAGCCATGAAACAAGTTAAGAATGTGGACAGGCTAGTTACGGGAACTGGCTAGAATGCAAGATAGCCAGGTGGAACCAAGCTGAGAACCACAGTGACAGGGCAAGGCCGAAGTAACAGGGCAAGACCACATTCTTGAGGAAAGATAAGCATACAGAAAGTTTTCACATGACCCTGACTCACGCAGGTTGGGTTCCTTTGGAATGTTCTGCTATTTTTATGTTATGCCACCTTAACAACCATGAGCCCCCTCCCCATTCCTTGGTTTGTGGTTTTTCCCCTTAAAAACCCCTCTCAAACTGGCTGTCGGGGTCAATTCAGCTCCTGCGTGGGCATACGAATTGACTGGCAGCTAGCTGTCATGCCCTAATAAACCT
>NW_021625115.1:0-2500 GCF_004785775.1 Grammomys surdaster
GGGACATCATATAGTCGCCCATGTGAGAAAGTTAAGTCTCACAAGCAGGGGGTGGGGCCAGAGCCACTTTTCCCCTCCTGGAGAACTGAGAACTGAGTGGGGAGGGAGCGGCTCGATAAGAAAGTGCAGCCCGCCAGTGGAGAATACCTACAGGGAAACATAGCTATTACACTTAGAACTGTTACTAACTGAAGTACCATTTGCTTGTTAACAGTGTATCTTTAACAACAGAAAGAAACTTCTTTTTTATAGTCTCTGCTTCAGACAAGATTTACCTCTTTCTCCAGGGTTGGAGAAAGACATGTTTGAGGGAAAATGTTTTATTGTAGAGATGAGAGAAGACAACTATGGACATCTGCAAACATCCAAGCCTCAGCTGTGTTTTTTTTACTCTGCCATTGTTGAAATGATTCTAAGTTACAATGCTGTGCTTGTTTGAGAAATCACATACTGTACTATATCTCTGATGTTATCTCCTTATACACTGCTTCTAAGTTCTTTCTGAATTGTTTGTTTATATTGTATGCCTATGGAAATTTTACTTACATGTACATCTGTGAATTTCATGACAGAGAAGGTTGCAGATTAACTAAAACCTGTGTTACAGAATGCCATGAACCATCCTTAAGTGTGAATATTATAACTGAGCCAGGGTCCTCTAGAGGAACAGTAATTGTTACCAGCTCTGGGGGTTATGAGACTTAGAAAATAGGCTCTGCTGAGTTCTAAAAGAAGAGAGTGTTCCCCTTAACTTGGTGTGCTGTAGGCTTCAGTGAGGTACAATAAGAGTGTAGAGATAGGTGTTTAAACTATGAACATGAGAGAGAAAAAGAAAGTGTAGACATGAAAGAGAAGAGGAAAGTATAGACAGTGAAAGAGAAAGGAGAGAAGATGAAGATATAAGGGAAAGAGACAGAGAAAGTTTATCATAAGAAAGAGACAGAGAAAGGAAAAAAAAAGAAAGGCTAAAGGAAAGTTTGCAAAGAAAGAGATAAGCAAGTAGAAACATTGTCCAGAGAGAGGTGAGTGAAAAAGTTAAAAGAAAGCTAGAGAGGCGAGATTGCAGACAAGAAAGATTGTGGCCAAAGTGTAAGAGAGAAAGAAAAGAGGTAAGATAGGACTTAGACAGACAGGAAATCTGGGTGACTGAAGGTGGAAGCCAGGTGGAAGAAGAGTGATGCAGCAATGATTATTGGAAAAAGATCAGTGTGTTTACTGTAAAGAGAAAAGACAGACCCCCTGAAGACAAAATTGAAGGCACAGATTAAGTTTGTCCAGACAGGACCAGAAGTGACCTGGAGAACCCCCCACTTGCCTTAAAGCTAGAGAAAAAGAGTACCAGCTTCATGAGTTTCAAAAACAGCCGGAAGTCCCAGATATCAGTGAATGGCTAATAGAATTCCCACAAAGACATTTAACCTCTTCAGTTTGCTCCCACCAGAGAAGACTTTTGACATCATCAACTATTCAACAGCCCCTGATCAATAGATGAGCCTGTTGCTGACTGAAAGGGTGAGCTTTTCACCACCGGCCATGTTGAATCCTGCCACCTTGCTGCCTGTGACTGACAACTCTTCTCCCATCCATCACTGTGTTGAACTGGTAAGATAAGTGGATGGTGGGAGCGGCGGTGGTAGATGGAAAGTGAGTACATGGTACAATCTATAGACAAAGAGGACTGCTGACATCTGCAGAAATACTGAGAGCCTCTTCGAACCAAAGAAAGTGGCTGTCATCTACAGCCCTGGGCACCAGAGGGCTCAGGACATGACTGCCAAGAAAGCTGCCCAGGGAACAATGATTCTAACAGTTAAGGGTTCCAGAGACTATTCTGACACTCAAGATATTAGTTTCAGATATGCCACTGACGACCATCAAGTGATAGACAAATTGGGCTTTTGTAAATTGATCCTCCCACAAGAAGAAAGACTGTCTGATTTGATGAAAGCTGTGGTGAGACTGTACCTTAATCAATACAAGGCCTTCCATGTATACCATGGAAAAGAGACTGAAGGGCGATTGGCCTGGAGCTTATTGAGAGATGGACTTCACAGAAGTCAAGCTGACAAAATATGAAAATAAATATCTTTTAGTTTTTATAGATACCTTTTCAGAAAGAATGAAACTGCCAACATGGTGACTAAGAAGATCTGGAAGAAATCTTTCCAAGGTTTGGAATACCCAAGATAATTGGGTCTGTTAATAGACCTTTTTGTTGCCCAGATAAGTCAGGGCCTGGCCACACAGCTAGAGATTAATTAGAAATTACATAGGTTTCAGAGTTCAGGACAGGTAAAATAGATAAATAAAATATTAGCTTTTGTTAAGTCCAGAATAGACACCGTTCAGCTATTAGTGATAAGACAGAGACATGAGATTTTAAGAGATGAATCTGAAGATATTAATCTGTGATTTTAAGATTAAAATCATTTGCAAATAGAAAGAGTAGGGAATGTAAGGGTAAAAATTAAAACAGCTCAGCAGAGACCACAAACAACTT
>NW_021625116.1:0-2722 GCF_004785775.1 Grammomys surdaster
TCTGTTACTTCCTGAGAATTGGTAAGGTCCTGAGATTGCCTCCTCTCAGACCTAGCTTTTCAAGAATAGACAGTAATACTGTTCAGAGTGATAAAAGAAGTAGGGACATCATATAGTCGCCCAAGTGAGAAAGTTAAGTCTCACAAACAGGGGGCGGGGCCAGAGCCACTTTTCCCCTGAAAACTGAGAACTGAGTGGGGAGGGAGCGGCTCTATAGGAAAGTGCAGCCCGCCATCGGAGAATACCTACAGGGAAACATAGCTATTACACTTGGAACTGTTACTAACTAGAATACCATTTGCTTGTTAACAGTGTATCTTTAACAACAGAAAGAAACTTCTTTTTTATAGTCTCTGCTTCAGATAAGATTTACCTCTTTCTCCAGGGTTGGAGAAAGACATGTTTGAGGGAAAATGTTTTATTATAGAGATCAGAGAAGACAACTATGGACATCTGCAAACATCCAAGCCTCAGCTGTGATTTTTTTTTTTTACTCTGCCATTGTTGAAATGATTCTAAGTTACAATGCTGTGCTTGTCTGAAAAATCACATACTGTACTATATCTCTGATGTTATCTCCTTATACACTGCTTCTAAGTTCTTTCTGAATTGTTTGGTTATATTGTATGCCTATGGAAATTTTACTTACATGTACATCTGTGAATTTCATGACAGAGAAGTTTGCAGATTAACTAAAACCAGTGTTACAGAATGCCATGAACCATCCTTAAGTGTGAATATTATAACTGAGCCAGGGTCTTCTAGAGGAACAGTAATTGTTACCAGCTCTGGGGGTTATGAGACTTAGAAAACAGGCTCTGCTGAGTTCTAAAAGAAGAGAGTGTTCCCCTTAACTTGGTGTGCTGTAGGCTTCAGTGAGGTACAATAAGAGTGTAGAGATAGGTGTTTAAACTATGAACATGAAAGAGAAAAAGAAAGTGTAGACATGAAAGAGAAGAGGAAAGTATAGACAGTGAAAGAGAAAGGAGAGAAGAGAAGATATAAGGGAAAGAGACAGAGAAAGTTTATCATAAGAAAGAGACAGAGAAAGGAAAAAGAGAAAGAAAGGCTAAAGAGAAAGTTTGCAAAGAAAGAGATAAGTAAGTAGAAACATTGTCCAGAGAGAGGTGAGTGAAAAAGTTAAAAGAAAGCTAGAGAGGCGAGAGTGCAGACAAGAAAGATTGTGGCCAAAGTGTAAGAGAGAAAGAAAAGAGGTAAGATAGGACTTAGACAGACAGGAAATCTGGGTGACTGAAGGTGGAAGCCAGGTGGAAGAAGAGTGATGCAGCAATGATTATTGGAAAAAGATCAGTGTGCTTACAGTAAAGAGAAAAGACAGACCCCCTGAAGACAAAATTGAAGACACAGATTAAGTTTGCCCAGACAGGATCAGAGATGACCTGGAGAACCCCCCACTTGCCTTAAAGCTAGAGAAAAAGAGTACCAGCTTCATGAGTTTCAAAAACAGCTGGAAGTCCCAGATATCAGTGAATGGCTAACAGAATTCCCACAAAGACATTTAACCTCTTCAGTTTGCTCCCACCAGAGAAGACTTTTAACATCATCAACTATTCAACAGCCCCTGACCAATAGATGAGCCTGTTGCTGACTGAAAGGGTAAACTTTTCACCACTGGCCATGTTGAATCCTGCCACCTTGCTGCCTGTGACTGACGACTCTTCTCCCATCCATCACTGTGTTGAACTGGTAAGATAAGTGGATGGCGGGAGCGGCGGTGGTAGATGGAAAATGAGTACATGGTGCAATCTATAGACAAAGAGGACTGCTGACATCTGCAGAAATACTGAGAGCCTCTTTGAACCAAAGAAAGTGGCTGTCATCTACAGCCCTGGGCACCAGAGGGCTCAGGACATGACTGCCAAGAAAACTGCCCAGGGAACAATGATTCTAACAGTTAAGGGTTCCAGAGACTATTCTGACACTCGAGATATCAGCTTCAGATATGCCACCCACGACCATCAAGTGATAGACAAATTGGGCTTTTGTAAATTGATCCTCCCACAAGAAGAAAGACTGTCTGATTTGATGAAAGCTGTGGTGAGACTGTACCTTAATTAATGCAAGGCCTTCCATGTATACCATGGAAAGGAGACTGAAGGGCGATTGGCCTGGAGCTTACTGAGAGATGGACTTCACAGAAGTCAAGCTGACAAAATATGAAAATAAATATCTTTTAGTTTTTATAGACACTTTTTCAGGAAGAATGAAACTGCCAACATGGTGACTAAGAAGATCCTAGAAGAAATCTTTTCAAGGTTTGGAATACCCAAGGTAATTGGGTTTGTTGCCCAGATAAGTCAGGGCCTGGCCACACAGCTAGAGATTAATTAGAAATTACATAGGCTCCAGAGTTCAGGACAGGTAAAATAGATAAATAAAATATTAGCTTTTGTTAAGTCCAGAATAGACACCGTTCAGCTATTAGTGATAAGACAGAGACATGAGATTTTAAGAGATGAACCTGAAGATATTAATCTGTGATTTTAAGATTAAAATCATTTGCAAATAGAAAGAGTAGGGAATGTAAGGGTAAAAATTAAAACAGCTCAGCAGAGACCACAAACAACTTGGCAAAGACCGCAGGACAGCTTGCTGAGCTTGCTGAGAATAGCCATAATAAAAATATCAAGCCCCTCTAGGGACGAGGTGACCAGAAATGTAGAAACAACCAAAGACATATCTTGACCAGTCTAAACATGCC
>NW_021625117.1:0-1499 GCF_004785775.1 Grammomys surdaster
ACGCAAAGTGCTGATGTTTGAAATATCCAATCATATGTAACCGCGCCAGAATTTCCCACTTTTCCCTTCCCCCTTGTGCCTCCCCCTATAAAAGTTCTAAACTTCCTGGGGTCTTGATCGAAATTCTCTCCCCTGCGTGGGGATGAGTTTCGATCCAAGGGCCCTTGTTAGTAAACTGCCTTTTGCCATTGTATCAAGTAAGTCTCTCGTGTCTCCTTGGGTGCGCGCTAATTGGGACTTGAGTTGGGGTCCTCTTTCTGGGTCCTTACATTTGGGGGCTCGTCCTGGATTTGCGTGACCACCCAGGACACTCGAAGACCTTGGAGGCAGGTCTGTATGAATGGGAATGGTATGTGATATGTGTGGTATGTGTCTGAGTGAGATGCCGATGCTTTTGCCGGTTCTGTATTTTGGTTTCTGTTTCTAAGCAGCAGTTTTTGCTGCTTCTGTAGTTTAAGCAGCTTTTGCTGCTTCTGTGTTACAGCTGTCACTACAAACCGTAAGGTTTTAGTGACTGGTGGGGGATAGACGTATCCGGAACCACAAGCTGTGACTCTTGGGGGACGCCTCAAGAGTGGAAGGGAGTCTGGGAAGCCAGACTGCCCTGTTTTGGAATGGAGGAGACGGAGTGCTCCTTCTCTGGGGGAAGACGTGGAATCCTTCCCATCTGAAGTTGTGTTCGGCTGGTTTTATAAAACCAGATGCAGGAGAGTGAGAGTGTGTCTGACTGCGTTAGTCTTGTGTGTGTTTGCATTTTTGTTGTAAGTTTTTGTTGAGTTTTGACATGGGACAGACTGACAGACTGTGACGGCATCATTATCTTTGGCTTTAGACCATTGGACTGACAGTAGGGTGAGAGGACAGAAGAAAAAAAAGGGAAAAAAAACAAACAAGAGAGATCTGTAACTTGAGTCTGGGGTTGGGCTGCGGTGTGGCTGGTCTGGGCGCCGCTGCCTCTCACGCGTGCAGGAAGAGGGTGCATGCGTGCGAGCCTGGGCTCAGGGGCGGCGAGACCAGCCCCGCATGGGCCAGAGGGAGAGGAACCCTCGGGCCCCTGGTCTGGGTCGGAGGTCCGGGACACACTGAGAGTGTCCGGCCAGAGACCATCTGAAAACAGGAGGCGGAGTCTGAGGGCCCTGCAGTGCAGGATGGCGGTGAAGGGCCAGTTCTGGTAAGACACTGTTAAGATTTGCTGAGAAAGACAGGCCAGCTTTGGGTTTGAGAGAGAGAGTGGAGTGCAATTTTTGAAACATCAGATGTAGGCTGGCAGAGCAGAGAGACTTTCCAACAAGCCACAATGGCAGTGGCCGGGAGACTACATCTCCCAGCATGCAACGGAGTGAACTTCCTATCTGTTACTTCCTGAAACTCGGTGCGGCTTTCAGGCTCTGAGATTGCCTCCTCTCACACCTATCTTTCCCAAAGTAATGCTCAGAGTGATAAGAAAAAGTGGGGACATCATATAGTCGCCCATGTGAGAAAGTTAAGTCTCACAAGCA